>NC_051178.1:213999523-214069013 GCF_013339695.2 Rhipicephalus sanguineus
TGAAGCGAGCTTAAGTCGTCCTGGTAGCAGCACTGGTTCATTTGAACAATTTATGGTCCAAAGTTCTGTGCACCCTTTCCTCACTGAAACTATGCAGTGGGGTACCAACGTGTTCTTCTTAATGCAAGTTAAATGGAAAGGTTCCACCATCGCGTCGAAGCTGGTATCGTTGTCGTAAATAGGCAAAGGAACTATGGGAACGCATACAGCACAGAATGCCGGGACAACGGTATCTTCATGGACTCGGAGTGCACTGTGTTCCCTGCCCGAATCCTCCATAAGCCCATCAGGAAAAGTGTCACTTATGAGCACCTCGCCGTTTCTACAATCAACAGTGGCCCCACACATTCGCAGGAAATCAATGCCCAGAATTATGTCGTGCGTGCTCCGTGGAAGAATCGTGAATTCTGTCGGAAACACTTGGTCACTCAGCGACACTGCCGCGGTAAAAACACCAATCGGACACAGCGAGTTGCCACCCACGCCACAGAATGTTGTCGCTTTCTCCCACAAAAACATCACTTTGCATCCCAAACGACCTTTGAATGCAGCACTCATGATCGACATGGTCACACCAGTGTCCACCAAGGCCATTGTATCTACACAATCAACAAAAACGTGCACTTTGTTCTTAAACATAAACACCGGTGGAGGTATCTCTTCTTGCCGCAAGTCACCAGCGACCTCACCCCCATCGGCCGCGCTGTCTAGTTTTCCTGATGTGGTGACGAGGGGCGGCGACGGGGCGACGGAGACCGGCGCAGTCGAGGTGCTGTAGGTGGTGTCACACTTCGGTCAGAGGCAGGAGAACGGTTGCGAAAGGGTCCCTGCCAAAAGCTGCTCTTGGGTCGTGGCTGGGTGGTCCAGCATTCCTCAAAAAGTGGGACACCAGGCTGCTGCGTCTAGGGTGGCGGCCGTTCATAGCGTGGTATTCGCGAGCGATCGCAGTACCTTGATATCTGACCGGTCACACCACAGTTGTAGCACACAGGAGCTAGGCGCAGTCGTCGCTGCCCTCCGACGTGTTCCGGAACGTTGACACGATCATTTGCGTAAGTGTGACGCTCAACATAATCGTTCATTGGTCGGCGGTATGGGCGTTCGGTGCGGAAGCGCTGAGGGTACAGTGATCTCTGGTAGTAAGTCGTGCTTGAGCGATGGATAGGCCGGGATTCCGCAACTTCCGCTTGTTGACGGACGGATTCTCGAAATCCTCAAGCTGCACCGTGTATGTGCCGGACTAAGAAGACGAAGAAGTGTGTGGAGGTGGAAAAGAGGAAGATCTCTTGGCAGCTTCGTCCTGTGCGGTCTTCCCGTCCAAGCCTGCTGTCAATAAACCCCAAACCCTTACTGTGGGCGTAACAGAGTGGTGGAGGTGCGGGGTAGCCACATCTTGCAGGAAATAGCATCGAGAGGTGCCGGCCACTTCACGCGTCATGCTTTCATGTTTGCATAGCTCTTCTCGAACGATCTGACGGATGGTTGTAGCGAGGTCAACAGTTGGTGTAGTTTCTACACTGGCCACCATGGTGACATTGGCCAGACGACCAAACTTCGGCGTTATTCTGCGCTGCTTCAATGTCTCAAACATCCGACATTGGCGAATGATGTCTGACACTGAAGTTAGGCTTTCTTTGCTTACGAGAAAGTTATAGACATCCTCTGCAATGCCTTTCAATAAATGTCCCACCTTGTCTTCTTCGGACATGCTGGCATCTGCTTGCCTACAGAGCCTCAAAATCTCCTCTGTGTACATTGTACATGTCTCTCCAGGTAACTGAGCCCTTTGTGCAAGAGTGTGCTCAGCAAGTTTCTTTTTCGCAGCTGTGTTACTGAAACACTTCGTGATCTCCTCAACAAAGCGTTCCCATGACGTCAATAGGTCTACATGGTTCTCGTACCAGACGAGTGCAACATCGGTAAGGTAAAAACCACGTGAGATAGCTGGGAGGCAGCATCCCATTTGTTGTAGTGGCTTACCCGCTTGTAGTGCTTGAGCCATGCGTCCACGTCTTCGTTAGCCTTCCCGGAGAAGGGTCGTGGCTCTTTGTGATGCGGCCAAGAACTGCTGGGGGCTGGTTCCTGAGTGTCTGTGTCGTCAGGCATGATGAGCATGGAAGGAGGCAGGCCGGTGAGGCGACGACTTCGGCGAAGTCCGACGGTTAGCGGTTCCGTTGTTAGTTGTCTTACCCCGCACCTCCACCACTCTGTTACGCCCACAGTAAGGGTTTGGGGTTTATTGACAGGAAGCTTGGACGGGAAGACCGCACAGGACGAAGCTGCCGGGAGATCTTCCTCTTTTCCACCTCCACACACTTCTTCGTCTTCTTAGTCCGGCACATACACGGCATAATAATATATTACATTTTATCAATAATATTATGCATAATAAAAAATAACGACTACAACCTATCAAATGTGGCCAATTTTTCCACAGTAACAAAAAAGTTTATACAGCCTGTGTCTTTCCTACAGGGGTGAGACAGCTGTGCATATTGCACATTTTTTATATGATTCCGTTTTCCTGCGCCAAGCTGCTGCTAAAGCATAAAAATTGCAAAAATTGTGCTGCACTGCTCTAAAACAGCCTCAAAAGCAAGAATTTTGATGCCCACGTGAGCTTCAGTGGGCTAAAAAAGCCAAGTGACAACGTGATTTTCCAAGCAGCGCTAGGAATACCAAGGAAATGAGGTGTTCGCAGAACACTTAGACGCGCCCGAGCGTGTTTGTTTTATGCACCTTTCTAATCCCATGGTGCCGCCATAATCTCCTCTGGACTGTTGTAAATATGCGTGACCCCGCAAAAGCGTGCTGTCGTGCCCCAAGTGTGCTGCTTCTACTCGCTAGGCTGTGTGTTCTGGCGCTACTGTCGCTTAGCGAAAACCACCGAGTGGCATGTGTAGAGGGGTTGACTCTCAGGTTCTTTGTTGCGCATAGCGTGTTTCTCCGTTCGCTGTGGTTTTCGTGTCGACGCTGCTGTGTGTTTCTCTACGCGCACGTTTGCCGTGGGCGAGTACCTCGTTGTGCCAATGCGGCATCAACTATCATCCTGCATGCGACGCATCTCTGCGATGCTCTAGCGCATGGGTTCTGAAACTGGGTTCCGCGGAACCCAGGGGTTCTGTGAAGGACACCTTAGGGTTCTGCTATTGGCCAGAATGAATGCAACTTGCTCCTGTTTTACCCCCATTAGCAGCCAATTTAGTTATTTAGACAAGCAAATTTGCATTGCATTTTGCATTTAACGAAGCCATCGACGCCACATCCGCACATCGGGTGTCAGCGGGTAGCGAGAGACCCATGTGGTAGCAGCACTAAAGACTCGTCGTCTAGTGTGCGGCATGAAACTTGCATGTTTCAACGGGCACCTCGGCGCTTGTGCGTGGCTCATGGCGTGTCGGCAATCACGTGGCACAATTTTCATACACGGTGATTTGCCACTGCTTGGTTTTGTAATCAAAATGCGCAACAAGGTTTTGTAATCAAAATGCGCAACGCGCTTTGATGTGTGTAAGAGGCGTCTCTTCGTGCTGGCTGTGGGCTACACGAGCACTTAGGCTTAGCTTTACGACCAGTGTATCGCTTGACGGCCATTTTGCTGTGAGACTGGCATGCCTTCTTTTTTTGTTTTGCAAGAATTAAAACAGGCCTCTGTACATCCGGCGCTTTGTTTAAGTGAACACGTTGTTTACGTTGCGCGGTGCCTGAAGCATGCGGTGTAATGTCGGCAGGCACTTTACGAGAGTCGCGGTGCGGCGCAGGGGGGAATCGCAATTCTATGTATTATTGGAAGTTGTACGTCAATGGCGATGGCCCTCGACATTAAAGAAAAGAGAACAAGCCAGTGCAGGCAGTGCTAATACTGTGGTTGTGCACGTCTAGAGGCATTATCACCCTGCCCTCCCCCCTTCTAGTTTTCGATTGTCTTCGTGCTCAAGAAAATGTTAAGTGTTCCGCGGCACTCTGGAAAAGCCGTTGGGGTTCCCCAAGGCCAAAACGTTTAAGAACCCCTGCTCTAGTGGTTTTACACGAGAAGGTGGCAGTGGACTGATGCGCAGCACATTTCTGTCGTCCTTCGGATAAAAGAGAGAGGTTTATTTATAGAAAGCCAGAGAGGTCGGCCTGAGCGATAGTATGCTCTAGCCTGCTACTCGAATAAAAGCGTACAGTACGTTTAAGGAGAGATGCGGCTTGAAGACACTTTTTTTTTTTTAATATTCATCCTAGAGCAATGAAACTTAAGGTATTTGTAGAGATTTTTATGCTGATTTCAAATATATAATTAGTTTTCTTGTAAGTTGCATACTTTTTGTTCTGCACCATGACAAATGTGTAAAACATAGGTCTTGTAGCCCCCCTATTTCGATCCTTAAACTTCTATATATTTTGGCAATTGATGGCTCCTATTGCTCCAATTGAACTGTAGAGTGCAGAAAACTATCCAGAAAGTGCATATAAAACACTTACTAGACGTGAAAAATTAAAACATGGGAACTCCATATTACCCAGACCCCAGTAAATGTTTCCTTGCAAATTTTCTAATATGCGTAACATAATATTGAGATTTCGAGGAGATAAGTGCACTCCTCACACATTAGAGAAAATTTGGGCAAAATTTCATGCAGATCTGAGCACCAGAAGTACCAAAAACAAGAGGGGCATGTTGAAAAAGATGCCAAAAAGTGTGTTTTGAGAAAAACGAAGTTTAAAGTTAAAAGTGGATGTTTATTTATGAAAGAAGTAACGAAATCCGATCAAAATTGCACACAAAAGAGGTAAATTGTTCTTCTAGTAGCCACTGCCACTAAAATGAGCCAGCGCCATAAGTTTCTCCTTCACAGCTCCTCATCGCCGTTGCCGACGCTAGGCCTCACGGCAGCAGATGCACTTGCCGTTCGGCGAGTGTTTGGCTTCGATTTGAACCAGCGTCCTCGAAATTTGTTCACCGAGCGATACTTCACTGGCCGGTGACTGCGCTTGCTACGGTTCTCTTCGTCCATGATGAAAATAAATACGCGAGAGAAACGTTGTTGAGCTGCGTAGCTTGATGAAACACGGACCCTGCAAGCAGGCTTTGCAACACGCAAGGCGCGCAGCGGCCAATGGCGGTCCCCGATCCGTACCATGTGATTTAAAAGCCAGTCGCAGCGCTCGAAAAGCGCGGCAAAAGCATGCTTTCTTTATTATTTCTTGTGCTTCCGCAGCGTAGGAAACCGTGGTTATTTGAAGGTCTCCTCATGCAATCCCCAATGGCCAGCGGCCGCACGTTATTGGCCGCGAGGCGCATGAAGACGTCACACTTTCGGTCAAGATTAACAGCCACCTTGTGCTCTTTAGACGCAATTTTAACGCATTTCCAGTTGAATCTCGACCTTGATTTTTATTTTCGGAACAGTAGAGATACTAATCTTAACAAAACAAGTGAAAACAAAAAATTGATAATTTTTGAAAAAACTCGCGTTTTTCGACCCGCATTTCCCCTTAAACAGCGCTAGTCTTGCAGTACCGTTCGGACATGTTTGTCGAGGTAGTCAGTGTGGTGAGGTTTCTTGGCACCTGTGCCGCACTCTTGAAGGTGGTCCTGCATGAGGTGGCGGCGAACGGTGGTGCAGTGCACTTTTGCTTTGTCTGTTAAAAGCGTGCAGTACACTTGACGTTTTGCCAACTGCGCAGCTGAGCAGATAGTTAAAGGCGCTTATTGTGATGTTCTCCTGACAAAGAGTAACCCTGACGTACAACAAGCTCTTGGGAAGCTTGAAAAACTAAATAAGCAGACGTACAAAAAAAGTTACAGCATATCCACGGGGTGAATGATGATGAGTGGGGCGAAGCTCCGGAGGGCATCATTGGTAAACCGTGAATACGAGTAATTCGCCCCACTAAAGTAAACACGTGAGAAATGTTAAACATCAAACTTTTATTGTTGGTTTCCGTGGTCCCTTCATCATCACCGCTTTGTGATCGGTGAAATGCAGCATGTTCACGGGGTTCAATGGCAGGTGCCATATATGACATCATTCATATTTTCATAGCATCACATCTTTTCATCATATTTGATCATACTACAAGTATAGTTTTGTAACATCTTGCATCGGCTGCTCAAGTCACCTGTGAAGCGCCGGCGGTGGCCATTTCTCCTGATGTAGGGCTTGGCTGGAGAAGTTCCAGAGGGATGGCCTTGGGACTAAGGCCTCACAGTCGGCGACTGTAGCGATGGACAGGAGTATCCACTGCAGGAACGGGTTGCGGGATCGGACTGGCAGAACCGCTTCGTGAAGGAGTGGTGAGCATCAGGTGTTGAAGTCCAAAGAACCGAAGACCCGAGCGTCATATTCCTCAGAGAAATCGTGGTTGCTGCTCGAGCTTCCCACTTCGTCGTCCTCAGTTATCTAGCCGGCCTTGAACACGTCCGAAGAACCGAAGACCCGAGCGTCGTCTTCCTCAGAGAAATCGTGGTTGCTGCTCGAGCTTCCCACTTCGTCGTTTTCAGTTATCTAGCCGGCCTTGAACACGTCCAAAGAACCGAAGACCCGAGCGTCGTCTTCCTCAGAGAAATCGTGGTTGCTGCTCGAGCTTCCCACTTCGTCGTCCTCAGTTATCTAGCCGGCCTTGAACACGTCCGAAGAACCGAAGACCCGAGCGTCGTCTTCCTCAGAGAAATCGTGGTTGCTGCTCGAGCTTCCCACTTCGTCGTCCTCAGTTATCTAGCCGGCCTTGAACACGCCCGAAGACCCGAGCGTCGTATTCCTCAGAGAAATCGTGGTTGCTGCTCGAGCTTCCCACTTCGTCGTCCTCAGTTATCTAGCCGGCCTTGAACACGTCCAAAGAACCGAAGACCTGAGCGTCGTCTTCCTCAGAGAAATCGTGGTTGCTGCTCGAGCTTCTCACTTCGTCGTCCTCAGTTATCTAGCCGGCCTTGAACACGTCCGAAGAACCGAAGACCCGAGCGTCGTCTTCCTCAGAAAAATCTTGGTTGCTGCTCGAGCTTCCCACTTCGTCGTCCTCAGTTATCTAGCCTGCCTTGAGCCGTGTTTTCATCATATACAAGTACCGCCATCTAGCGGACACTCCACGAACTAAACGAGAGGTGGCTACTACATACATCGGGGACGCACGACCCACGGCTTAAGGAGCTTCGCCCCTAAAAGCCAAAGCAGTAATATGCTAAATCATATCACTGATCTTAAGCAGAAGCCTGCTGCTATGTCACTACAGTTACATAGCAGTTAGTTAGTTACATAGCACTTAGTTACCTCATTCTACTGCCCACATAACACCTTGTTCTGTAAAACACCTTCAAGGTGACGTTATAGTTAAAAGCACCGGAAGTGATTACGTCCATCATGTAAAATCTAGTTTTACCTGCACTAGTTCAAACGTTATCTGCATGATCGAATGTTCATATTGTCAAAAACGGTACATTGGCGAAACGGAACAACCTGTTAATGTTAGAATAAATGGGCATCGCGCAGACATGGCGAAGAAGTTACCCAAAGCAGTGGCGCAGCATTTTAATGTAGCAGGTCAAAATTTCGAAGATCTCAAACTTTACATACTTCAGTCAAACTTCCGGTCCCCAAGGGACATAAAATATACAGTCATACCTTATTCACAAGTTCAATACGCTCCAGCCAGCAGGTATTAACGTTTCTAAGGGGGCTCTTGAATCGATTCGGTATGGTACATACACAACGGAAACCAACGAGAGTTAAGCCCTTCTTCTAAGAATTTCGAACCTACTATTGTTAAAATGCCACGTGCTTCCACAGACAATCATTCAGTGAAACGTACACACTCCCCTCTCCCGTGCCCCCCGCCCCCCGCTTTTTGTTCTTTTTTCTTTTTTATCCCCCGCCTTCCTTATGACTCACACAGTTCGTCACGGCGGCCTCTCCCCCCTCCCCCACCCCCATTCTGGAGAGGGCACGAAGCATATACACACGTTAGCTAAGGAAATCAGTTCCAGCCTTGAAGAAGACAAGTCCACTTGTCGAAACGTCAGCTCGAGCAGCCACCCCCTGTTTACGGATTTTTTCATCGCAAGCTTCCATCTTCCACTTCCTGCCGTTTTTTACAGTTATTGTGTAATCACAATTTTTTTATGTTTGATAAGTGTGATGCTTTTTCGTTTCTTTTTTCAAATGTTTGAGGTGAACCTAGTTTTCAGAACCTTTTTTCAATTATTTCGTATGTTTGTTACATGGGCTAGATAACTTGCAGGGTATGTAAAAAGGTAGTGTAGTTCATACTTAGCAGTAATCTGTTAAAAAAACTTACTCTAAAGGCTGTTTCAGTGTTAGGTGTATTCTAAGCCAATTAAAATATGTACTTGTCTCCCCAAGTTGCTAAAAATGAGTTTTTTTCAAGCTCCGAGGACAACATGTTAAATGCCGCTAGCTGCTCCAAATCAAGGTTCTTCTGCTCCAAAATCAAAATTTTGCTGCTCCAAAAACTGCTCCCAACTCAGTTTCAGCCGTCTCACCGAGTGCTGGGCTGTATCGAAGATACATGTATCTTAGATACTATCTTAGATACTCTTTTGGTATCTTGTATCTGTATCGCGATACGTCTCGCAAAACGTGTACCAGTATCTGTATTTCCGATACATTGAAGAATGTATCGTGTGTCTTAAGATACAGGATACTGCGATCTCACCGCCACCGTGTGAAACAATTAACGTTGGCTGAACTCCGCTTCTCAAGCTGATACTGCTGCCACCAAGTCCCCAGAATAAAACTAAAGGCAGTGACATTATTTTACCTTTCCGCCAGAGTTTTCTAGCGAGGATAGGCGATGACCTCTGAGCGTCCCTATTGGTAGATCAGAGCCACATGGTGGCGCTCGCGTTGTCTCGACAGACATGCGCGCAAACGTCTACCTCCAGCCGACCTTTTGTTTTCTTGTTTCTTTTTTTTGTCAGGGCCAATTCACTCGGCACTTACCCACTGTCCTGTGCCACATACTCCAATGCGTGCGGCAATATTTCGCAAACATTCGATGCCACTGTGGTGTCATTATCGAAGTTTCTCTTGCGTGGTGCCTCGTTACGAAGTCTGAAGAATGCAAGAATAGGGGGTCGCTTTCCATTTCGTGGCTTTCACACATCGCCGATTTGGAGGATCTTGTGGATGTAAGTTTGACTTATATGCAATGAGATTGACATATATGCAAATAAGATTCTAACAAATATAACACCACCGGTACCGATGCCTGATCTAACAGAACAAGCATTCACCTAACTGTTGCTATCTTGGCGTACGTCTCTTTTTCTTTTATTCAGAGAGTTTTTAAAATCATAATTTGATAATTTGATTGTTAGCGCAAGTTTCAAAGGTGGCCTTGTCCGGGACCGGTGGTGTCACTGACGCAATGACGTGATCGAAATTGTCGGCATCGCAAAGTGTCGTATCAAGCGGCATCCGTGAAAGGCAGTCAGCGTCAGCGTGTTTCCTGCCACTCTTGTACAATACCGTAAAGTTGTACTCTTGACGCCAAAAGGCATAAAAAGAGTGTTCCACACTCGCCGCCATGGCTGCGATCGGCGCTGACTGACATTCCTAGGTTTAAATGCACATATATACCCTATAATGTGGACGGGGGGATGACTGCCGCCGTAGCTCAGTGGTAGAGCATCAGATGCGTTATTCGAAGGTCGCAGGTTCGGTACCTGCCGGCGGCAGGTTATCTTTTCGTCCATTTTACTTTCTTCACATTTATATCCCAATTATTACAAATAACACCCCCTATACTTTCCTTGGCATTATTGTCTGTTAGTTCTCATTAATATTCTGCCTAACAAAGAAAACGAGCCTTTAAAAGTAATCTTCCTTCTTTCATCCTAGAGTCAATGGCCTTCTAAACAAAGCCGTGACAAAACGACCGTTGCAGCCGAAAGGCTACGCGGTTCGAAATGATAGACACTCTCCGATGGCGTCGGCACGGTCCCCTAAACTACAGCCATATTGGATTTGCACTAGCGCCCTCTGCAGGCGGTGAAAGTTGCGAATAGCTACATGCTTGCTCATTTAAGTGGTTGCGCGTGAACGTCAATTTGGACACATTGGCGGCTTTGTAACTCCGATCTCACAAAAATAATGCAACATGTTTTTGCAGATTAAGTTGGAGCACACACTGGGCTTTAATTCTGGGGAGTTTAAAAGGAGTCAGAGATGGCTTTTTTTATTAATTGCATTTCAAAGTATTGCATTTTTAGAGACATGCCTTCACTTATGCATTTTTGGTTTGTGTTTGACGTCATTCTCGACAATCATATTTAGCACAATTGTTAAACTAATGTGTGGCGACACTCTGGGAAATTTTGGAAATTCTGAGTATTATAGACGCGAAGCAAAGAAGTCTGAAGCTAGAGCATTGTTTAGCAATGTGCCGTATTTGCGATTTGTTTTCATAAAATACGGGCAACAAAACTGCAAGATAACATTTTGTAAACATACGTTACTTGTAGTATGCTAAGAAAAATTTTGAGACTCACAGCTGCAATAGTTATCTTGTAGGACTTTGTCAAATTTGTATTTTTGCGTAATTCACAAAAAGCGGTTCTGCAGAGTGGAGACTTCTGAATTTTTTTGACTAAGGCAAAATTCTTTTTCGCGAAACTAAGATTGGTTTCGTGGCCCTGGGGACTCGAACAGCAAAAATATATTTTTTTCAGTGAAATTAAAAGGGGCCGCGGACATGCACCGACCTTCTTATCTGAACACACCCATAAACGTTATCCTGTAGATTTCAGATGCCTTGGTTAGGGAGCTGCACATCTGTATCTAGCAAAGTGGTGGCCCTCTTTTGTGGACAATGCTCATGAAGGTATCAAGCACTGTGGTGTGAACAGTGAACTTCACTGTTCGCATCATGCAGGCAATCTGGATAGAACTTCATGGTGAATCATGTTACATGATATGCAGCATTAGAATGACAGAGCCGAGCTAGTTGGTAGGCATTCGTGTTGAAGATACAGGGCATGCAAACACAAGAGAGATCTCAAGACGCCGTTTTGTGGTGTCTTGTCTTCTCTCTCGTGTTTGCACGCCCTCTCTCTTTAACATGGATATGCAGCAAGTGTGCATTTCTTTAGAAAATTGTGATTTATTTGTCTTGTATAATATTTTGCAGCCAAAGAAAGTTTCATTTGGTTAAGGGCTAAAATGTGTAAATTGCACATTTGACATTACATTTCATAGTTTAGTTTGCTCTCAGTGACAGAAATGCAGCTTAATTTATATTTGAAAGCTTCCAAGCCATTCTGTTCATGAAGCAAGCTGGCTTTGTTCAATTGCTGATGGTAAGTGACATTCAATAGAGTTATATTGATGCAAGATACTGCAATATTTTGGGTTGGCCTCTCTGGAACTAGAGTTTGTGTGAGAAAGTGCCTTTAGGTGTTGTTCATATGCTTTAATGTTATTCTTCGCAGAGGCCATGGCACGAATCAACATGGTGATTCGTGAGCACACAAAGGAGGATGCAAATTTCTCTGACCCCACTGCGGAGCTCGTGCAGCAGCAAATCGCCGAGTCAAATGCCATGGCAGCTGCGGCAATCACCCTGCTCACAGCCCAAGCAGCTGGAGTAAGTTTCCTTCTTTGGGTGCTGGAGCTACTGCTGTCTGAGAACAACACTGTCACGATAAATGCCAGCAGCTTTGCCCTGCTTGGGTTTCTCTCACGACGTACCACCACGTTTGTTCCAGTGGGCCTATAGCATTCACTCTTGTTTTCATTCCAGGATATTGCGGTTTATACTTTGTAAATCTCTCAGTTAAGGAAAACTTTTGCTCTAAAAAAAAAATGTACATGAAATGTTCGATATTTTAAAAACTACACATTTTACTGGAAAATTAATTGCATATTTAAAACCAGAATACAAATATACATCAACTCGGTAAGTTTCTACAGAACTGATCGAGAACATAAAAAAAGTTTTTAAGACTAGCATCCCCCTTTAAACGGATACCGAACGAAACTTTCGCCGCCGACATTTTCAGCCAAATTGAAAGCTTGGGTGCTGTGGTTGGTTGACACAACCTTGCTTTCAGCCTAAAGCCAGTGGAAAATAATGATTTTAATGCATTCTTCACAAACTGCCACATGTAGCAGCCACACGGAACTAGAAGTGACGTTTAGCTCATCAGTAACTGGCTTTGCCAACCGTGCTGCCTGCTCACTCTTTGGAGTTGCCCAACCCACTCCCGTTTCAGTCTCTAGAACCAGTACAAATGCACCTGCAACAAACAGTGCTTGTGGATGTGGGCATGTCTCAGTGCCTTTGTGGAAGGGAACAGTAGGATGGAGAAAGGGGAACACATCCGTTTCTGCCTCTGGATGTCAGGGCCGTCGACGTGCAGCTACGCGCGCTCACAATCCTTCAGAAGTACAGCTGTCTGTTCAAAAGTACTGTTCATCAGAACAGTCGCGCCTCAGTAAAATTTCGTTGCTTTGTTATTTTCTTCAGTATCCCTTTAACACTTTCGTGAACGTGGAAAAATCCGTTGTTTTTGGGTAGTTCAGGAAATATTTTTTTCCTGCCGCAGAAATTGATTGATGCTAAAGTGTAGGATATCAAATTATAGAGAAAGAATTGGTATTTTAAACAGTATTAATTTAAAAGAACAAATTTATTTTGAGTATTATCAAAAAGTTATCAAAACAAAAGTGTAACGAAAGAAAAAGGTTTTTATTAAACATCAGTGCTACTCTGCACAAGGTAAACATAAAAAATATTGAAATGTGCCTTTTGAATACAAGGCCCTTACAGAATAATACTGCAAATGTAAGCTCTCTAAGGACAAGAGCTATTTACATAGTACATACAAAAATATGAGCACTAGTGCCTGTCATGCCACCATGCAAAGCAATTTCTCAATGCGGTGAAACAAAGGTTGGCTGTACACGTTGGGCAGAAAACATTTGTTTTCTGCTCGACATTCCTTTCTTTGTAGGATAGTTTGCAGTTCCAGTATTTTTCCATTTTTGTGGTTGGTGCTGGGGACCCCGAAGCGCCTTCCCGCGTATATGTTAATGTACCCCGTTTCCAAATCTGCCAAAACTCATGATTTTTATCCTCATTTGACCACTTTGTGTCCCTCATGTACTGCTGAATACCATACTGACCTTTAGATACAGTCAACGACCGATAATTCGGACTCCACGGGGAACGTAAATAAGTCCGAATTATCGAATGTCCGAAAAAACGAATGCGCCAGGAAAAAAATACTTTTATTGACACTTCAAGGTCCCGGTGGTCGAAAAAAGTTGTCAGTGCGTTGCTGCCCGCACTTCCGCTTACGTGCAACCAAGTCCGCCTGTATCTCCGCCAGTGTGATGTGATCGCTGTACGATGACGTGCTGGTTTCGTTCGTGAAGGCAACGCGTCTGTGAGGCGCACAAAGAGGCAGCATGAATGGCGGCGCGGCGCATTTGGGTTCTCGCCTATTAAATGCGTGCACTACGCATGCAACTGCACCAGGCCACATGGACTATCGAGCAGTTGACTTAAGATGCTTATCGTAAGGCTTGTCAGCGATTGAGCCGTACTGGCGCGTTTGCCACCTGCCGCCATCACGCCTCCGTGCATTTCCACTGCTTATCCGTAAAGATATCGCCTCACGGCGCCGTGATAGCGGCCCCTTTGAATTTCCGGTCCACTTCACCCCATAACACTTCGGCATCGCGACAAAGCTGACTTTAGGACTCTGCTACTGTCGCAAGCAGGTCGACTCGCGAAAGCGCTGGTTCGAACCTACGAGATGATAGACGCGGCAGAGGTGGGGGGCTTCAATTATTGCCTTTCGAACCTGCAATTTGGGCAGAAAGTCCGAAAAATCGGACGCCGAAGAGTTTTAGCGTCGGAAATTTCCGACGTTCTTGACCACTGACGTCTATGGGGCTGGTGACGGTGCCGCGAAAGCGTCCGAAGTTTCGAGCATGTCCGGAAAATCGGGCGTCCGAAAAATCGGCAGTTGAATGTATCTGCCGCCTTCCGTTGTCGTCGGCGCGGCCTTCGGCGCTGGCTGTGAGGGCACCGTTAGCACCATTTAACTCAGTTCTTTTGAGACAGCAGAGCCTAAAATAAAGCAAGTCTCAAGATAAAAATGAACGCACGCGCAGAACGCTTTCCCGCAGACGCATTCGACAAAATGGCGACGATAGCAGCAATAGCAGCGCAGCGCGGGAATACAGGAACCGGAATGTAGGATGTTCGCGATGTCGATACGATTTCCCACAGTTGACCAGTGCCTCCAAGATCAGAATTTTCAATCACAAATCTGAGGCATAAAGTAGCGATCGAAATAGCCTCATAGGTCCCCAATTAGCTTTCGTTTTGATCTCTGAGGCCATACTTTGTATGGCACGGGTGCCGGAGGAGATAATGACTGGCGATTCGGCGTGCGCGACACGTGCGCGACAGTCTCGGACAGGGTCCGGATTATCGAATGTAGATCTCGCAGCTGTCCGAAATATCGGTTGTCTTTACACATTACTTCTATGGGATCATCGGCGGTGCCGCGCGACTGTCCGAATTACCGAGCATGTCCGATTTATCGGTCGGCAACTGTATTGCCATTCTCTCATCCACAGAAAGGTTCCGGCATGGTTGAAAAAACAGTGTGAATGAATTGTTCATGTGTTGCAGTAGAGAAGGTCTGCGGTGAAGCTTCCTGCGGGATGCGACGGTAGTCTTCTCCGGATCAGAAACAATCAGTAAGGCAAGCAACGCCTTGAACCTTTTCCGTGCCATCACTGACGGTGGAAGAAGGCCTGGAAATATGTGTTGTCGACTCCAATAACAATGCAAACACGGGACTTGGACAATTCCCATGTACACCGGAAGTCCGATGAACTAGTCCATCTCCTCCGCAGTGACCGCCTTCCAGGATCTGTCCTTCTCACTGTACGTTGGCTTTTCTAAAATATGCATCCACTCATACTTATTTGTGTCATTGCATATCTCTCAGATGAATTCCACGGTGAAAAACAACACGAAGAAACCGCCGCGCGGCACTCCGGAGTGCTAAGCCAAGGTCCACTCCGAGCCGTCATGGCGGAAAGAACTCCACTATTTGTGCAGCCGGCGCCAAGTGGCCCCCCACCCCCAAACAAAGTTCACACCCTGCAGATAAGAGCTGTGACCTTCAGAACATGCCGGATATGTTTATGTCGATGTGCGGCAGTGATAAAATGGCCCGTGGAGAAAGCGAAACTTACCGGCGATGTTCCGGGGCAATTTGACACACTTTCGTCACCTGTACTGAAGTCTGATGAATCGAAGTCGTCTTTCGGTCTTTGCTGCTACCATTGGAATTCATCAAAATTCGTCGTCCCTGTGGAGCATCGGCGAGCATTGTCGACGCTACAACCGAAACCATGAGCGCGCATCTCCCCGACTATGAAGGAAAAATCGCCCCACAGCGGAGAAAAAAAACTCAAAAGTGAAACAAATAAAATACTTCCTCTATTACCCTTTGGATGGGTCTAGCTGTTCGGGAGCGTTCAAAGGGTACCAAAATTTGAATTTGTGTTCATCGATAACATTCTATCTATGGGAATAGGTGCAGTCACGAAAGTGTTAAGGGGACTGTCTATCACCCTTCATCACCTTTCTGCTTTGTATCGTAATGGGAAGCGTACCGTCTGAAGTCTTCAACCTGGAAGCAGTTTCTCTGGAAAGCAAGTAGAAATTTTTGAAACAGGCATCTTCAATCTGCGCTCTGTCTTCAAACGTTGTAGGGACGCCCGCAACACTGGTTGCTGCACGTGAGGACAATTGCTGTATGGTGAAAGTAAAAAAAAACTTGAACCTGATACGGTTCTTGCAGGATTACTTTGTTTTCGTTTGACAAAAACATGACTACTGTAATAGTCTTTGAGGGCTCGCTATCCATCAAATAAAGCATTGTTACCAGTCTTTCCAGCTTTGTTTACTCAACGTGAAAAACGGTTGTAGTCCAGGAGAAAACTTGGTATGCTCCAGCAACACTGGTGCACTGGTGTCCAGAAACAAGCTATAGTGGCTCCAATGTCACCAAACGTGCGACTAAAACAAACATGCCTGCCTTCACAGAAGAAGCGAAGGTCCCTGCTGTTTTTCAGTTATGTTTCGATGTGTTTAGGTGTCTTGTGCTGCGTATCTGATGTCACAGCCGGCGTGGTTGCGTCAGGATCGGAACCTGAAGGCAAAATCTTCACTGTAGAGCTTCATGGGGTTGACTGTTTCACGAAGTGACTTCACTGTTGGCGAATACTGGTACACTTCTACTACAGTGCCTAGAAGGTATATTCTAGGCACTATATTTCTAGGAATGAAAACTCGCAGGTGTAGCTTGAAAATTCCACAAAGTCAGCCGTGTTGCTGTTTGCCCAAAACGTTTTCTTTCTGAAGAAGACACGCAAGTTAGGTGAGTTGGTTTTTCCAGTGCAGGCGGGCTTCTCTACTCGGCGACAACTCATCTGGACAGTGGAGCGTAGGCTACGGGCTTCCGCACATTCGTGTTGCTCCTCGAGTAGTACGGCAGCTTGCAGCTGATTTTGGTTTTGCTCGCTCACAGCGCGTTTAGAAAATTATATACACAAAAAATGTGAGTGGGAGAAACATTTCGATTGTTCAGTGTACATTTTAGTGATATATTACAAGTATATTTTTCTTGGAGAACTAAACAGTACGTTTGCGGCCACACACTGATGACCCACTATGTCATGAGTGCCATGTTTACTTTGGAAAACGGGTGTGCTGAAAAGGGGTGGTGTCTGAGAAATGGAAAGAAAAGGAAGGCATTCTTTCAAAGTGAACAATAACTATTTTACCTACGACTTCCCGCAACTGTTTGAGTCTCGTAATAAATGAAGCAACATTTATTTCAGCAAGGCAAACGAGAAAATCATCAGTAAACTTAAGTACTATTTTTTGCCGTGGTAGTAGGCATGCACTTTGGTTCTGTAGCTTCCACAATGCTGTCAGGAAAAGTTGTCGCCGAGTGTAGGCAGGGCAGGTGATAATGTGCATGGGCCAGCAGTCGGGCTCGGGAGTCACGAGGGGCGTACGTATGCGTAGCTGACTCGGCCTGTGCCAAGGAAATGCTGGGGAAGCACCAAAGGCCCCTCGGCACGAAAGCCTTCAAAGTGACCGAAGGCAGCCTCACCGCAGTGAAGGCTTCCTTACTGAAGTGAGGAATCTTGCATTGTTTGGCCCAAAAGACATCTTATAAGTAGGACAGCAACAAGTGCAAGGCCAAGGCAAGGCCCCACCAACATTGGACACTGCCTTTCAATGTGCGAAAGAAAGGAAAAGTTACTTTCTGGCACCAAGAGAAGTTCCCAACCGTGTATAATGCTATACTCGGATACAACTCAAGAAAAAAGCAGCTTTTCTCCATCAAAGGACCCCCTTCCAGCCACTGGCGTCGCCGTGTCATCGTGACCCCGTACATTGTCCTCTGAAGGGGCCGTAGGCTTAACATACCAAGCTTGGGGTAATTTTGTTGAGCCAGTGGCGCCAAAATACGATAAATACACTTAGAAATCCGTGACGTCACGGGGGGAGATTTTGGCACGAAATTTAAAAATGAAACATTGAACTTGATTTTCTCCTCTATTAATACACCTATGATGGCGAAATTAATGACGTTAGAGTTCCCAGAGCACAATTTATCGATCTAAACCAATTCATTGTTTCTCTTTAGTGTCCCTTTAAGCTAGCTGGCTGATGACATTTTTGTAGCATCGAGGTTGCAGATGGTGCATTTTTGTCTTGGCTGATAAAGGCCATGAAGAGTGAAGTGTGGTAGTACAGTTCAGTCTTTCCTCTCCTTTTTCTGGTTAGTTTCATTTACGAACTTTGTGCTACTGCAATATACTCAGTAAAAACCAACTCGCCCAAGAAGTTATCCTACATTGAAAACAGTTTTCTACAAATACTATTCCATGAAAGTTCACATCTTTGCACGGCCTGTTTTGTGTTTTCACCGTCACTGTTACAGGCTATGGTAGTTGCAGTAATTTGCAAATAAATGTCGGGGCTTTTTTTTTATTTACAAGTACGTCGTGGTTGTTGAACATAGTTTGTATATCTTGTCTTGCGACAATAAAATATCTCTTTTATTATTCAGCATCACTACATCCAGGAGAAAATATTTGTTGGCCTTGAACATGCGCCGGTAAGCTACCCAGTACGAGAGAAGATTCTTGGTCCTGGGGTGAGTGGGCTCTTCTTGTTTCTCTCTTATCGTTTGTCTTAAAAGCTCCAAGAATGCATGTGTTGCTTGAATGCATAAAAAAGGAAGGTTCTACAGTGAAAGCTCGTTAATATTTACCCGCCTTAAACGTACTGACTGTTAAAACATAGTTACGATGGATCCCCAGCCGAGTGCTTAAGCCGCAGCGGCTTGTCTTAAGCCTATTGGTTAGTGTGTACCACGATAACTAAGTTATTGTGGCATAAACGTTAACGGCACCCTCTACTTTACCGACAACACAGTGTGCTGCAAATGGTCTTTCGCCTTTTCGATGACTGCATGGACGGGTTGATCAATGATTGTGGCAGTGCCTTTACAGATGAGCATCAGGAAAGAACGAAGGCGAGGTGGCGGCCACTGACTTCAGTGCCTGCATGACTTATTGTGGACCAACTTATCACAGTAATCATCTTTGGCTATCTGCTCGTCCGCCCGTGTAGTGTAGCACTATTATTATAAGCGTGCTTTGAATAGGCGACAACCTAAATGCACTGCGCCACCATCGTTGCCGCCTCTAGCGGGACTCCTTTCAAGTGTGCAGCACGGGTGCTGGGAAACCTTGCTGCACTGACTATATCACCGGCTATGACATGAAATGCGCTCATACAGTACAGTAAGCATGGTGCAGTCATAAGCCTACTGCGCACTTTTATTAGGTGACTGCACAAACACGTTCTGCCAGGGCAATGATCAGATTAAAGTTATATTGTATAAATAAAAGGCTTTAGGGCACCTCGTCTTGACTATACAGGGTGTTTTTTTAGACAGTACAGATTTTTAATAAAAATGCTATCACAGTAAAGCTCCTGTCGCTTTTCACACGAACTCTACGTTGAGGCCGAAATACTTTGCCCCAACTGAAATGACACCGTCGTGACTATTTAGCAAAAACTCACCAATTATCTTTCTAATTATTGACTTGGGGACACTTGTTTATATTAGAAAGTTGTAGTGCATGACAATTTAGTGGCATACCCATTTTTTTAGAAATCACAAAAGTTGCACATAATTCGAGATATTCATCATCGAATTTCAAGGGTGATATTAAAACTGATCGCGTCTGGCGCGCACAAAACTCGACAACTCTGTTAAGCCAGACCAAGACTACCCGCGACAAGGAAGTGATGGAATTTGAATGAAGGCATGTCGTGGCTGTATCTTTTCCTGAGCAGCGGCAAGTCGTCTCCGTTTTGCCAGCATATCGCCTTACCTGTGCGTGTGGTGTTTGGTTTTTATCTGTTTCTTTCGAGCTGTTTTGAAGAAAAGCACAATATCAATGTTTTCTTTGTCTGTGAAACATAAAACTCGGGAGCAGCCACTGTGGCGCATCTTCTTGCAGACATGCGAAATAGTTTTTCACGCCTGTTTGTAATTTATGACAGAAACAGATGAGCATCACAGATTGCACCTGAAGAGTAAGCTGTCTACTTGTGTATTTCGGAATGATTGGCGATTTTCCTGACCGGGTTCTGCTTTGGCGCACCTTGATTCAAATTTCATCACTTCCTTGTAACCTGCAGTTCTGGTCTGATGTAACAAAGGCCATGCTTCCTGTGCACCGGACACCGTCAGTTTTGGTATCACACTTAAAATTCGATGATGAATATCTCGAATTACTTGCAATTTTTTTCTTTCTAAAAAATGGGTACGCCATAAATTGGCACACACGACAACTTTCTGATATAAATGAATGCCTTGAAGTCAATAATTAAGAGGTTAATTAATGAGTTTTAGTTAATAAGCCATAATAGGTAGTGTAATTTCAGCTGGGCAGAGTACTTCTGCTTGGACGTAGTGTTCGTGTACAAAAATGACAAGAGCCTTACTGTCATAGAAGATTTATTAAAAATCTGTGTTGTCTGAAAAAAGAAAAACACCCTGTATCATCTTGTGCGAAACTACCAAGGACAGACACAGAGAGAACAAGCCACAAGCACTGACTTCATCTGGTTGTGAGATGTGCATACATATATAGGCGGAAAGAAACAGAAAACAAAAAGCCCATGTGCCAAGCCAGTCATTATTCATCCATTGCATCGAGCACCCCATCAAGATGGCCGAGTTCTTTTTCGGTAAGTGAAGAGGGACAGGGAAGTCTGACCTATGCTCAAAAACAAATGCATAAAAATACGGCACCACATAAATAAGCTGACCTGTTTGGTGCTCTGACGGCGCTCCTTGGCGGAAGACGTCAAACGGACATGCATCATCCTTTACTCTACGATCATGCCGCACGATGACAAAAACTCCGCAGGGCACTTAGCCCAGCGACGGCCCCCGTTGTCTGAACAGCCGAGCGCTTAAACTCGGTGACAAGTCGAGCACTGTGGCTTTTTGCCGTCAGAGGACCCCCCTACAGCCAATGCCGTCGGCATGTCGTTGTGACGTCACGGCCGACCGCCTTTGCGCCACGCTCATGAAGAGGAATGGAAAAGCGTGTTCTTCCGCACTTACTGACCTCGACCAAAATGGCCGCCTATGCTGTTCGTGACATTGCAGGATTTTGTCTTGGAAGGTGCAAACCCGTGTTGCATTGCAGCTGGAGGAGGGGAAGGGAGCTGGTGTGGGCAAGTGCCCCTTTGGCACTTCCCTGCCGACGCCCATGGTCGTCAGTGAGATCACACTCTCGCAAGCTGACTTTAGTGCCGTTCATTCGTATCCCAATTTGAATTCCACGAAAAGCCTTGTGTGTTGTGTGCAGTGCTCGGTAGCGGCGATCACTGTGATGTTTCGTCTGCTGCGTAAGCGCTCGGCGCTGCTTGGAAACAGCCACCGATATTTGTGCCGCTGATTGGCGCTTCAATTCCCTGTGTGATACAAAGCAGTCATCATCCTCTGCGAGTGTTTTGTCTTCAGTGTTGTGCGTTTTGCTGTTTTGTCCCTCCTGCATCTGTGGTGTACGTTGCTTTACACGCCTGTTGTCATACCAGTGACTGTGACTGGTGGCAATGACTGCTTGTTTATTCCTCATAGATTACGCCAGTACGGTTGTGCGTAGTGCACGATGTTGAGCTGCAATTCACGACTCCAGCTGACCAATAAACTCTTTCGCGTGTTATATTCTAACGGGGAAATAAAAACAATGGAACTAAAATTTTATCTTTGCTCAAAATGAAGGCTTCCAGAGGAACTACTTGACGGCGCGGACGCTGTCATAGAAGCTTGGGTCTAAGCGCTGCCTGTACGCGCCGTGCGGTCGGCTGCGACATCACGTTGATGCAGCAACACCATTGGCTAAAGGGGTGTTCTTTAATGGTGAAAAGCCGCACTGCTCTTGACTTGTAACCGAGTATAGTGCATTGTTTAAAAGAACATTGGTGCTGCTGCTTCTCTGTGCCTTAGCTGCCAAACAAATACAGAGTACAGCTTTGGACCGTTCAAAAAGAACAGAAAGGCTTTTCTTTGTTTGTGGTGCCAAATCAAGCCGCCTAGTCGCATGCCAGTGCTGTCCCTGCCTCCGCCTAGGGTCCTGCTGGAGCCTTACGACCTATGGGAGCTATGACAGGACTGGCCAAGAATGATGTAGCAGCACCGAGGAATGTAATACTGGGGCTCTTCTGCATTTCAATGTAACTGAACACGCTGTAATGAATTCCAGTATCTGGTTAACTATATGGTAAGTCTAGCGAAAACACACTGACGAAAGTGATGCTATGGCACACATCACTCATAACGTGCTCTTCAAGCAATTTATTGTCAGTATTTACATTAAAGGCTTGTAAAACGCCTTTACACGAGATGGCCAGCGGTTGGGTTTACTGGAGATCAGAATATGATCACTTGTGTGGCTGTATTGTTGAGTTCCTTGTAAGGGCCGAATTATGCAGATCAGATGTCCGCAAAATGCCGTCGGCAACTTCAGAATTGTAGTGCGCCACGGTGGATCATTGTTTATGGTGCCTGGCTGCTGACCTGAAGGTCGTAGGTTCTATCCTGGCCACGGCGGTTGCATTTCGGTGGAGGCGAAATGGTGGAAGTCCATGTACTGTGTGATGTCAGTTCACGTTGAGGAACACCAAATGGTTGAAATTTCCGGAGCCCTCCGCTATGGCATTCCTCATAATCATGTTGTGGTTCCGGGATGTAAAACCTGAGATAATATTATTAACTTCAGAATTGTGGGCCAATTCAACAGTGTGCCAGTTGGCACTTCGCACTCATCTTGTGCCCAGTTCCTTTGAAATTTGATCAAGGGTGTTTTCCTACCTTTTGCTTGAATCAAAGGCATGCTAGATTTATTTAGTAGAAGACAGGGTGTCTGTTTGATTCCTGCCTTGTTTAAGAGCTCCGATCCCTACATTATTTATTTAGTTGAAACCTGTAAAAAATTGGTCAGCATTCAATTTGGGTGTGTGTTAGAATCACGTTGCTGGCAAATAAATCAGCAGTATGTTTAGTTTCTTTTACCTCTTTTTTAATTAAGTTTGATGGGTAAATAAACCGATTTTGTTGGTCGCTAGTGGTCTAATTGATGGGATTTCATTGTACTAAAAATGTGTGGTACTGTCCATTAGTGTTTGGTGGGAATGATTCATTGGTTCATGAATGTAGCTCTTAACCCTTTGAGACGCTATGTACACAATTGTATACACCACTTGTTTTTGCTATTTGTACCGACTAGGGGCTAGGAAAGAGCAAGATACATTGAGCTTTGGATGAATTGAACTTCCTGTATAATAATTTGTCTTCATTTAACTTCATTTTGCAGTGTAGTGTTGCATATAATCACTTAGCTGAAGGCACTACTACACTGTTCGACGTGCCCCTTCCTGCGAGCCACGTCAAAAGTATAATTTCTCTTTGCTCCTAATGGGCATAACTGAATTCGAACTTGCACTATATTTCCTGCCTGAGATTTCATTCTATTAATGCAAGAACAGAGCATGAATGACTTCAGAATAAACAGATAATTAATTACAATTTAATTAGAGTTCATCACTATAGCACACTACATAAATTAACTCATTATGACATTTTTTTTGTTGCAATAGAATATCGAGTGCCTTGAAGTAACGTTGTATCGATTTGAAGCATTTACATACAGTTCTTCATAGGTGGCATCTGAAAGGGTTAAACTTGGCTTGCTTCTCTCTGGCTGCAGAGTGCCTATGTTGATCACATCAAAACGACAACAGGTGCCAATGTGACCCTTCGTGGGAAAGGTTCGGGATTCCTAGACCCAACTTCGGGTAGGGAAGCATTTGAACCTCTTCACATTCACATCACGTAAGTGCCTCTTTTCAGTTATCTATTCTTATTTTATCTTTCAAGTGTATGTAGCCCATGTAGTAGCCATGCCCATGACTGCAATGTGCTTACTTTTGTAGAGTGGTGCTGATTTTGCTGCTGTACGCTGGCTTTCAGGGGCATGATCATTTGAAAGGGTGCTTTCTTCTTGTTGAATATCCGCTTTGACAATCAGTATTGCAGCAGATTGTGTGCTTTTCTGTTTGCAACTCGGGCTGTGCTGTGTAGAGTGGCATGTTACTGTTCACAGATGACATGTCAGCGGGCCTGGCCTTTGTGATGTGGCATCAAATGCCAGTGTGCTTGATTTTTTTTTTTCTTGCATGTAAAGAAAACGAGACATCACTTTGTCCAGCAGGAGCACTTGTCCTCGTACTTTTTCGTGCTTGTCATTTCGTATTCATAAGTGTCGCCCAACTACTTATTTTGCTCATGTACTGGCGTCTCTCGTAAAGCTCATGTCAGTGCTCTTTCACCGATAAATTTTCTAGTACATTACCATGAATCTCAATTGCCATCGTTGTGTTTCGGTAAAACTGTACAATGAAACATTGTCGCAGTTGAAGCTTGACATAACGAACTGGAGTATAATGATATTCTTGATATAACAAAGGTTTAACTTTTTATAACTTGATGTCATAGACAACATGTATTTTAAGCCTCAATATATATTAACATAGCATGCTTATCCAGTTTATTGTAATGAATTTTAGTCTTCCTGCAAAGGAAGACTGAGGCAATGAATTGAAACCGCAATGGGTGCAATTGTCAAAATGTTTGACCAATAACAGAGCAGCATCTTGTTTTTGGCAGTGGTGAATTTAGCTGGCCATTAAGCTGCATCAATTGCATTGTCAATCATAGGCGCTAGAGGGTGCCCATATCAGTTCATCGTTAAATTCATCGTAACCTGGTAATGCTCGTTCTACGCAGCACAGCTCGTTAATCTGTGTATGTTTTGCATTTGCGCACTGTTTGGTCCTGTGGTGGTTGTCATGTGGCAACTAACGGCAGTGTCCTCTCACTTTTGAACAGTAATGCTGGCATCCTACGGGAGATCATCAGCAAGAGAGATGATGATGTGATTATTTTGCAAGCAGCATCATTTAGGGAGAAAAGTGATTCTGTCACCTGTTTCGAGATTCCACAGAGCTCGCTTTCCATCATCTGGAAGTTTAAAAGACGCTAACCTATATTCACTGAAGTGCAGATTTCCTGGGAAAGCAATGGAATGGCCGGTTGTTTTTAAGACAAATGTTTTTTCACTGAGTATGCTGTTCCAGCAACAAGTTCCACTACTGGCGAGACAATGGTGCCTAAAACCTCCGATGCCATACCAGATATTGTGTAAATCTTTGTGCATGATGCGTTCACTGTGTGACAAAACAGAAAATGTGGTGGCCATAAACAGCATTGCTGTAATTCAGGTTGTCACCCCCTTCTTAAAGGGCCAGTAAACAACCTCGAAGTCAAAAAATTGTAATGAAGAGAAATATGTGCACTTATGCTATATGAACATGCTGCCACAAGAATTTTGCGAGTACGTGCTATAATAAGGAAGTTACAGGGGTTAGAACATCCGTTTCAGCTGGTTTCAAATTTTAGCGCGGCCTCGCCACCTTTCTGCGCCACAGGGAGGGGAAAGCGTAGCGCGTCGTCGTGACTCCGCCCACTTCGGCAGCGTGACACGACGTCGCCAATTGACATCATCGGCGAGCTGGATCACTTGACACTCGCAATGCACTTCCGCTTGCTGCGGCTCCTTGTTGTTTATTGTTTACATTGTCGCATGTGCTCCGTAACTTTACGGGCAGTTTTCGGCTCTTCGGTATTTTTAAACCTTTGTGACAGTTCACAATGCAGCAGGAATGCGTGCTTGCTTTCCAAGACGACGAAGGGGCGTGAGAGAAAAGCGTGGAGAACCCCGCTTTAAAGGGACACTAAAGGCAAATAACAATTTATGTCAGAGTGAAGGCTGAATGTATGACAACTTCTAAAATGGCAATATTATCTACAGCAGTGCCCTACTTACCGAGAAATTTAGCTAAATGTGTCACATGATGAGCGCCGTGAGTGGGACATCTTCGAAGTGATCCCGATGACGTATGAGAGTCTGCCTAGAATAAATCACTAGTAATTAAACTAGCAGCAATAAAAAAAGAACCATCCGTGCATCAAAAGACGTAATAAAATGCTGTTTGTTCGTTTCCGATTGATTAATGGAAAAAAGAACCTCTGGCGTTGCCCTGGGGAACGGCGTGCATGGTTCAAAGGTTCCGTTTTCGCCGAACTGCGCTTCGCCCTGTTTTTCTTTGCTCTAGTGGAACCATGTGAAGTCAGATTTTGCAAATGGCATTTTTTTCTTGCCTACATCTTTGTTTGGTATTGAAGAGGCTAAGGGGGGATGTGGGTCGCGGAGATATTTCCTCTCTTTTATGCCCAAACCTGATGAAACTATAAGGGGCTTGTTTACGAAACATGTTATTTCTGGTGCAATGCTTGAAACATGAACAAAGTACAGAGAGACTGAGGGGCGTCTGCAGCACATGCTTGGAAGTTCACTTGTTTTCCAGCTTTTGCTGACAATAAATAATTGGTATGCTGCTCTTCTGTCTCTTTTCTCGGTGCGTTCTTTGTCTCAAGCATTGCGCCAGAAATAACATGTGTGGCTAACTCAGGCACCAACTTGTCCAGGAACGTGTTCTTCTAGGCTTGTTTAGTTTTTCATGGTGATTTCGAAATTGGTACAATTTTTCTCGTTGGTCAGCTACTTCAGGAGATAAACAAAGCTGCCTCTCTCTTGTTTCCGAAGGCAGTAGGAAAACAAAAAACTTCAGCCTAAAGTAAATATTGTTACATAGCTAGATACTATAGAATGAAATAAGGGCAGCTCTGCAAGCAGTTTTCAGACCAAATTGTAACTGCAGTCAGATGCAACTTTAGAGGTCGGAGGCACTTCCTCCTCAAAGGCACACAAGCCTGCACCACTGGGCAGGCTGATGTTATGGGTCGTATGGCTGGTGCATTGCAGTCTCACAGAGGCAACCGGTTCCGCGCTTCCATCATCTGCTTAAACATGGCACTTGAAAACATTTTTTTAAATTCTTGATCGATTTTGATGGAGTTTAAGAATGCTTGTGCGCTCATTTCAAATATGCAATTGCTTTTTTCTAGGGATGTGCGAATATTCGAAATTTCGAATATTTTTCGAATAGTGTTTGCTATTCAATTCGATTCGCACTGGAATTTTACTATTCGGACTTCCCAAAGACAAATAAAATCAACATCCGATTAAAAGTGACCCCTTCAGATTTTTTAATGTGCTTCACCTCATTACACTCTCGTATTGAGGCAAAGCTGCCTTTCAAGCTCCGTTACGGTCGAACATAGCCAAAACACAGTCAACGTAACGTCCGATTAGTAGTGGTCCCTAGATTTTCAATATGCTTCACCTCATCACACCCCCGCATTGCGCAAAGCTGTCTTTCAAGCTCCGTTACGGTCGAACATAGCCAAGAGACAGTCAATGTCCGATTAAAAGTGACCCCTTCAGATTTTCAATGTGCTTCACCTCATTAGACTCTCGTATTGAGGCAAAGCTGCCTTTCAAGCTCCTTTATGGTCGAACATAGCCAAAACACAGTCAACGTAACGTCCGATTAGAAGTGGTCCCTAGATTTTCAATATGCTTCACCTCATCACACCCCCGCATTGCGGCAAAGCTGTCTTTCAAGCTCCGTTACGGTCGAACATAGCCAAGAGACAGTCAACGTCCGATTAAAAGTGACGCCTTCAGATTTTCAATGTGCTTCACCTCATTACACTCTCGTATCGAGGCAAAGCTGCCTTTCAAGCTCCGTTACGGTCGAACATAGCCAAAACACAGTCAACGTAACGTCCGATTAGAAGTGGTCCCTAGATTTTTAATATGCTTCACCTCATCACACCCCCGCATGCGGCAAAGCTGCCTTTCAAGCTCCGTTATGGTCGAACATAGCCAAGACAGTCAACGTCCGATTAGAAGTGGTCCCTAGAGTTTCAATATGCTTCACCTCATTACGTATTGCGGCAAAGCTGCCTTTCAAGCTCTGCTACGGTCGCAAGTGTATTAAACTCAAGAAAACACTGGTTCCAACATGGAGATGAAAGATTTGGCAGAGGTGGGGGCTCAAGTGATGCTGTTTCGGACCTGGAATTTGGGCAGGAAGTCCGAAAAATCGGAAGCTGAAGCTTTTTAGCATCCAAAATTTCAGATGTTCTTATATATCGACGTCTACGAGGCAGATTTGGTACTCCGGACTTGAAAAGAGCACACCCTTGTCCGCCACATCAGTTGGGCTTCCACAGAAGTTGAAAGAGGTGGAGAGGCTGAGGAAATGGCATCTTTGTCTATCACGTGTAAAGTGTTGTTGGCAACACTTTGGTTGCACCAAATCATGTACATAAATACAATTCGGCCTCTACATTGCCTCATTCCTGATAAGACAACTATGAAACACCACCCCGCCAGTGCTTCATCAACCTAGCGAAAAGAAACGCTTTCATGTTGCTATCTCATAAGAACATCCTTAGTAATCCTCTAACTTTTTCTTCTGCAATTTAACTTCGAAATATTTGAAAAATATTCTAGAAATATTCGAGAAATATTCGGTTCGATTCGCACTCTCACTTCAATATTCGAATTCACTTCGCACCAAAATTTTGCTATTCGCACGGCTCTAGTTTTTTTAAATATTACTCTTTCAGAAAAATAGGGTTCACTTTTGCCGAAATTAGAAGTTTGCAACCATTTATAGAAATATTTGTTTGAGATACAGCAACAATATTTAAAGTAGATATTGAACAGATTATGCTCTCAGTGATCATCAAGTTTCAAAATGCTAGATGCATTGACTTAGGAGAAAAAAAATCGCAAGTGTATCAACTTTTGTAAAATGTCAGATATTTAGACATTTTTCAAAAATAACTTTGTTCAGTCCACAAGCTTCAAACAATGCTTCTTAAAGGGACACAAAAGAGAAACAATGAATCTGTTTAGATTAATGAATAGTGCTCTGTGAACTCTAACTTTGTTAATTTCACCATCATAGGTTTATTAATAGAGGAGAAAATCAAGTTCAAAGTTTTATCTTTAAAGGGGTCATGAACCACTTTTCCAAGTAATGGTCTAATAACCTCAGTATCGGAGTTTATTGCCTCCTGAATCGATTGCCGCAAAAATTTCTCGAGTCCGTCAAGAATGAGCGGAGTTACGGGGGTTTGGCGCACGTTTTCAGCACTTTCTTTTCTCGTGCCGACGAGCGCACTGGAAGCTAGACAGGGAGGGATGGCACGGGGCTAAGAAGTTACGTCAGCGCGCGTCATAAAACGCGATTGCTCTCCCGCTGTGATTCGCGTGCGCGAGTGCGGCTACCGTGTACTGAGGAGTGCGGCGCTGGCAAGTGGCGGCACCCCGTGGCAAGAAGCACATCTGATCCGAACGCCGCTCTCGATTTACGTTGGCTATCGCAGTGGTGGGAAACCTGCGCCAATTGCGCCAATCTGCGCCAACTGGCAATTGCTGCTCCACACTGCTCCAAAAGGGTCTTTTTTGCCTAATTTGCGCCATTGCTGCGCCACAACATGGTTTTAGGAACCGAAACTAATGTTTCGTGGACAGCGCGCTTCGTGAGTGGATGTACGTCGTGGTCGCCATCTTGAGCTGCTGCATTTGTTAATGGCGCCACTAGCGTCCCAGCCGTCGTGACAGCCGACGCAATTCAATTCAATATCAGTGGCAACGGTACAGCAGCACCGGTACCCTAGCCCTAGCTACCCTAGCAGCACTGCAACCGCGCCGGAACCTTCGCTTTCTGCAAGCGATGCGCACTCCTCGATGCTGATGCTCTAGCGGTCCTGGCAGCGGACGGAGGTGCGTTTGTGTTGTCGCCTAATAAAAGCGTGCAGTATGGTTACGACAGAGCTACGCTTGCTGTGCCGTACGCGTGCGTTTATCGTAATGGCGTGAGTGTAGCGTGGTTTCTGTGTGCACGATCCACAACGATCAACTCCGCAACAGCGAGCTGCTTTCTTTTCTACAAAGCGGGGCGCGTGTGAACGCGGTCCGGCACAACGAGCAGCAACGATCGGTGGCTAAATGCGTGCAGTAGGCTTAAAGCAGCGCGACGCGACAGGCATGCCCGAGAAGTTAGGTGAATAGATTTATTGCGACAGGGTTGTCAGCGATACGTCATACTGGCGCGGTCGTCGGTGGCCGCCACCTCACATTCGTTCTTTCCCTATGCTTGCATCGCTGCAATCGCGCGGAAGTAGGAATCACTTATCGACCTATTTCCGCACTTCTCGAAAAGGTGGAAGACACAAAGGCGTCAGCAAGTTCAGCGGCGCAGTAAACTTTTATTGCGTAAAACGTTATCGCGGCACGCAATGTAACTGTGTGTGTGTGTGTGTGTGTGTGTGTGTGTGTGTGTGTGTGTGTTTGTGTGTGTGTCCCAGCTAACTTGTGCCAAGGGTTAAAAAATGCAATATTAGAGGCAGTTGAGTGAAATCATTTACATATTGCTGAAAGCCACCTTACGCATTACGGATATTTTCTTTGTTTTGTAAATAATTTGTTAATGAGGATTATTTAACTCAATTGCTAAATATTGACTTTAGGCAAGAAGTGGGATTTGCAAAGTTCGAGAGCGGCATTATTTGCGAGAAAGACTCTCACGTGTACCATTTCTTCCGAGCTGCAAAGAAGCGAGAAATACGCGTGACTAGCGCTTTCGCGCGCCGCGATTGTACTGCTCTCAAGCGAACGAAATTAGCTCTCGCCGGCTGTGATTCGTTGGCGGTGCGCGAGTGCGGCTACCGTGCCTACTGAGGAGTGCGGCGCTGGCAAGTGGCGGCACCCCGTGCGCTAAGAAAGCACATCTGAATCTAGTCGAACGCCGCTCCGTCTGATTTACGTTGGCTATCGGCGGCCAATAAGCATGCTATGTCTCTTGCGACGTAAACAGGCAGATCCGCGACGTCAACGTGCAGACGCCCCGCCCACCGACGAGAGTGAGAACCGGCCTTTGTTTGAAAAGAGGGCACCTGAGGAAACGGCAACTTCGCGCTCCGCTTGTGGCCTTTACGCGGCGCGCACGACTGATATTTGGCAGAGCAGTTCATAGCCGTGTCAGCTTTCTGCAGGATGTGTTTTTTCAACAAGCCCAAGGGGTGCTTCATGACCCCTTTAAATTTCGCACTGAAATCTCCCCGCGTGACGTCAGGGATTTCAAAGTGTACTTATCGTATTTTGGCGCCATTGCATCAACAAAATTACCCCAAACTTGGTATGTTAAATCTATGGCCCCCTCAGAGGACAATGTACTTCATTTTTACCGATTAGGAACTACGTAGTCCCTAGTAGGCGCCGTCAAAACATGGGACGTCACGGCGAATGGTGTGGAAACTTCAAGGTGCCTGTTGCCACCCACATTTTGTTTTTGCGCGTTTTCTCACTTACTAACCATCTGCTCGCAGCAAGCGTGGTATTTTTGGTATCGTGGAAGAGTACTTTACTAATATGAGAAAAATCATTTTGCTCTTTAGTGTCCCTTTGACTCTTCATTACGCATACATTTTATATAATAATATCTGTGTATTTATATGTTCGTGAACTTTTGTGAACAGGGGATGGCAATGGTCCGTCCGTATTGAAAATGTTCGCTATTTCTTCCCTCTTATATTATGCAGTTAATAAAAAAACGGCGTTCACTTTCGGGCTACTGGGTGGTATGTGCAGAAAATATAAAATACTGAGACAAATCTAAAATATGCATTTTCGGACCCTTGTCAATCTCTTGGGGAATCACCCGCGTGCGACGTTGCAAAGCAGAAAATGCGGCCACCATGAACCGAGGTGCCGCAGTTCAGGTTATTGCTGTGCCTTTATGCAGTTTTAGACTAGAGCTTCTGTTTTTAAGGTGCGAAGTGGCTTTGGTGTATCACGTTCATCCAACTGAGTGGTTTAGGTTGGTGAACATGATATGGTGAACATGATCATGGTGAACATGATAACGTTGCCATTATACCACTCTAGGCCACACCCAAAGCGGTGGCAGAGTGGATGCATTAACTTCACTTAGTACTGACTACAACAGTGCATTGCACCTCTGTGTATTTTGGCTTTACGCCTGACATATGGCTGTTGGGAAAAGGTCATTGCCAGTGTGGCATCAAGCAGTGGCTGCTGTACTTCTGGTTCAGCAAAATAGATTTCTTTAATGTTATTAAAATTAGTTCTTTTTTTTTTATAATACGTTACTTGAACATTCCTGTGGCACTTTCCATGTAAGAAATAATTCTTCAGTGTCTATACTTTGCACAAAAGGTCGAACTTCAACTTAGTGAACCATCAATGTACCATAGTGAAGGCCAATTTTACAGGCTTTGTTATATCGAGGGTTAGCTTTCTATATTGATTCTAATGTGAAATGGTTTACAGTGAAGTAAACTTAGTACCTCTTAAGTTCTTAAAAATTTATGCGTTAAAAACCCCGTAAAGAGCATAATGGCCATTATGTGGAAGATGCTGCCAGGAGGCTATATATGCAGATATACTTACAAGCAGATCATTGGCTTAAGGCAACAGCCAGCTCTAGCGCAAAGATCATTGCCCTGTGGCCCATAGCAATAAAAACAACCATTTTTAGTTCATAACGAATATTTTGTCGATTATTTTGGACTGACGTGGTTGAAAAATTGCTGTGGAAAATGCTGCTTGATGTAGCAATTAAAAACTTACGCAATCTGGTGGCTGTCTGGCAACGTGCTGCACAACTGACTGCATCTGTGCAATACATCTGTCTCACCAGTGTATTTGGAATGTCATGGACACCTAAGCTGAAAATAAATGTTAGAGCATGTGGCCTACAGCATCTAGATGAAAGCAGCTTTGGCTGATGCCGAAACATTTAACTGTGACTGTGATGAATTAGTATGCGGCCAAGTGGTTTGTTTTGTAATGATGTATTTCTTTTACAAAAGCCTTCTTTTCTTGGCTGGGAGGAAGCAGTGTTGTCAGTTTATCTTCAGGTGTCACGAGTTATAGTGAGAATGAAAAATGAAATGGAATGTTGCTAATTGCGACAGTCACTCAGGTTATCAACATTTTGAGAACTTGTTGACTTGTTGTCAGTGCACTGCAAATCTCTGATATTTTGTGCTGGTAAGATCTGTTGTACTACTGCTGCGTCTGTGTGCCCAATGATGAGTGTGGGCAAGCCATGATGGCCACATTGGAAGAACCACTCATCTTGCTGATGCGGCTGAAAGTAATGCGGTGTTGGTGAGGAAGACAGGTTCTCTAGAGAAGCTGGAAGAATCTCCAGCCAAGCAATATTTCTGCTTTTGCTCTTTTCACAGGCATCCAACTTTAGAAGGGCTGCAAGCTGCCAAATCACTGGCTATTAGTCTGATTCAAACGGTGAGTAGGGAGCCCCTTTTTATGGCATAACTCTGTGGTACTCTAAAAACCAAAATATAGGTCTGGCCGGGATGTATATGGACCCCCCCCAACTCACGCTGTGCTGCCAGATTTACATGCCTTCACGAACTTAGTCAACCTTTATCTTGTACACTCTGGTGAACTGTCGTCAGCTTCCGCTTATTTTCACAGAAAAGTAGAAAAAATAAAGCAGCCCGTAGTCCAAATAGCTACATAACAGAATAACAACAGAAAATGAGCTGCCGCCTCACGGCACATGGCTGGAAACAAAGCAACATTGATGATGGCGATGACGATTGGGGTGGTTGACTTCAGTTGCCAAAGGTTGCCAGACACCTGCGGTTTCTCTTCTAAGAAATGCTATGTATGATGGGGCTACATTTCTTGTCGCAGTATTTTGAGAAAACCTTGACCTATATTCTGGTTTCTATGGTAGTATCCTCCCAACAGCAGTTGTGAGTGTGCCCTCTAACACGACCTTAATGGCATGTAAAAGTGCATGACCCAGTTCTATTTCCTGATTTGAGTTTAATGTCTCCAGACACACACAGACTTTGCTGAGTGGCAGCAACAACAATTAGCAGCCTTGACACTCCAGTCTGCAATGGCACTGCCTGCTGCAACACAACGTAAGTGTTGCACATTTCAGCTTATTGTATGCACTAACCAACATTGCCTTCGGTTAGCATGTAGAATAACTTTTGCATGCTCTCCTGTTTCTATGTACAGTCGAACCCGACTATATCAGACTTGCGTAAATCGAATTATCCTTTATGTCGACCTATTTTCGAAGACAACAATGCTTTAATGTCAATGTGTAGGAAAATCTGACTGCATCGAACAAAAATAGTCTGAATACTTAGTACTTTGAGCATTGGATAGTGCGAAATGTTACTAGAAGTTGGCTTTTCCTCACAGAAGGGGGCTTTCCCACATTCATGTGGGAGATTGAGCGGTGTGATTAGGAGGGTGCCATGCAGGGGGGGTTAGAAACTATTGCTTGCTGTCACATTCCATGATTCCTCGTCGTCGGTCCCGTCAGCTCGTCATGTGCAGTTGCTGTTTGCTTCTCCGTGATTCTCTGCTCCCTTTGTTAACCCGATGGCTGCTGTGAAACGGAATATGCTGCTGTTCTCTGCAAAGCTGCTGATGGAGATTCACCCTTATGGTTGAATCCCTGCAAAGCTAGGATAACACGTACCTCCCCTTCTATGCTTTCAACACGAATCTCCCACCACCACCCCTCTCTTTCTTTCTTTTTTCTGTTTCTTTTTGACTCGCCCAATTTGGCATGCCGGCCCCTCCCTTCTCCTCCGGCTCCGTTTTCACACCTGCCCTTTCCTCCTCTTTTGTTTGGGCTGGAGGAGAGGGTGAGAAACTTGCATATACATGTGCTGAAACAGACAGTGGCAGCCTTCATGGAGAGAGGTCTGCTTGTCGAGATGTTCGCTCCAGCGACAACCACGAATTTTTCATCTCTTATGAGGTGGAAGGAGTTGACACTGAGAAGCAGCGCATATGTGCAGATCTCACGTGCCCGGAGTGCACACACGTGAAGCGCACGCATGCGCAGCCAGCCACAGTGCACAAACACTTAACTGCTGTAGCGCTTACCTCCCACTGTTTGTACCATATGTTGTGTGTATGACTTCACAGTCACTGCAGGTAGAAGAATTCTCATTATAAATTCTGAATACAGGCATAGGAAAAGTAGTATAACATGGCAAAAGTATCATTATGGCTGGCAGTTATTCAATGGCCGGCAGCATATCGTATGCTGCAGTTTGTCTTAACAGTTGGATTAACGATGGAAATCTGAAGATTGGAGGCAGGATTCAGTCTCTCATTGTGTGAGGTTTCTGGCTTATAGCACCTTTGGCTGATCGTGGTGATCGGGGAGATCGAGGGGCTTCACGCAATCATCAAGCTGGTGCAAGTGTAACCATTCTCAGCCAGTGGGGAAACCACACGGGCTCTGTCCTTCCTTAGCTGACCCCCGTCTTTGCGCTACAGCCTTTCCGGGAAGTGTGAGCCCCCCTTGGCATATCAGCCTTTACCCTCATTACACGCAAAAAAAACTTGGAAATTCGTGACGTCGCACGGAAGTTAACATGCTAAAATTTCAGCGTGAAATTTCAACACGAAACTTTGACCTTCATATCCTCTTCTGAGAATTAACCTATGAGGTTGAAATTATTGACAGTAATGTTCTGAAAGAGTAATTTATCTCTCTAAACTGATTTAGTGCTTCTCTTTAGTGTCCCTTTAAAGGGCCAGTAAACAACCCCGGTGTCCAAAAATTGTAATGAAGAGAAATATGCGCACTTTTGCTATGTGAAGCAAGAATTTTGCGAGTACGTGCTATAATAAGGAAGTTACAGGGGTTAGAACATCCGTTTCAGCTGGTTTCAAATTTTCGCGCGGCCTCACCACCCTTCTCCGCCACATGGAGGGAAAGGCGTAGCCTGTCGTCGTGACTCCGCCCACTTCGGCAACGTGACACGACGTCAACAATTGACGTCATGGGCGAGCTCGATCAGTCGCAATGCACTTCCGCTTGCTGCGGCTCCTGGTTGTTTATTGTTTATATTGTCGCACGTGCTCCGTAACTTGACGGGCAATTTTCGGCCCTTCACTATTTTTAAACCTTTGTGACAGTTCACAATGCAGCAGGAATGCGTGCTTGCTTTCCGAGATGTCGAAGGGGCGCGAGAGAAAAGCCTGGATAACCCCACTTGCTGCGCGAGCAAGCGCGACCCATCCGAGCTACCGGAGATTCCCCTCTCCCCGCTCGATTTGCAGCCGGCAACTGAACAACGCTTCGCCTCATGTCGAAGGCGAAGTGCGTGCAGGTGCTATGCAGTGTGAGGAATATACGCGCGACAACTGCGTGGCCGAAACCGCATCACCGCAGGGCCAAAAAACAAGGCGCAGTTTCGTAGTGGTGGGTGGGAACAGGAACTGACGTTAACTTGACAACTGTTTGTTGAGATCTGGTTTAGACCAATCGATGAGCTCAGTGCTATGTCAACTCGCCGATCGCCGAGTTGGCGTCACTGCGCGTACGAGGAGGATTGGTCAGGCGTAGGAAAGAAGCGCGGGAATTGTTTTTCGAAATGAAGGGTCTGCACGGCGCGCAGCGCTGTAATATTCGGAAAACGTGATCGCCGCGGTCTACTGTACGAATTACCGAGCTTGTTTGGGGGGTGTAAAAAAAAAGTCGCAGCCTGTTTACGGGCCCTTTAAGGGGAGACGTGGGTCTTGAAAAGTGTTTTTAATAGTTGGGTGAATGGAATGAAATTTAATACACTTATTCAGTTTTTTCAGCAGATTCCAAATCTGAGTAGATTTTTAACAGCTGCATTAGAACAAAATATATGCTAGTTCTGCAACGTTTTCTAGCACAATTCCTACGGGGATTTTTGGCAACTTCTTTTCGTTAAACACAAAAGCAAAGTATGCGGCAAGATTGCCAGAAAGCTGGTCTAGCCGATGATGCTATTTATTTTCTTATAATGTTGTTTACCAAATGATAATTCTCGATAATCATAAAGTCTATGAAGCAAAAATTTTTTCCTCATATTTGCATCCGTTTATTTTGTATTCTAAGTTCGATGAAAACAATCAAATTAGCATCATCGGCTAGACGAGCTCTCTGACAGTCTTGCCATATATTTAGTTTTTGTGTTTGACAAAGCAAATTTGCCAAAAAGTACCATAAGAAATATGCTTTCAGAAATTTCATATCTTTTGTTCTAATGCAGATAATAAAAATCTACTTGAAGATTTGGAATTTGCAGAAAAAACTAAATAAGTGTATTAAATTTCATTCACTTAACCCAACTAATAAAAAAAACTTTTTCAAGACCCACGTCTCCCCTTAAGATTTGCAAAGGCAGAAGCATGTGATGAGCCCAAAGATCACAAACAGTTTTCTCTGGTACCTGGGATCTGACACATGCAAGTGAATATGGTCCATTCAGTACAGTGTTGTGCAACGGAGCATTGTAATACAGCTCTGCCAGGGCCGTAGCCAGGGGGGGAGGGGGTGTACCCTAGCCCCCCCCCCCCCCCGAAATTTTAGTGAAGTATGTGTTTTTACCAAAAAGTAAATAATAAAAATAGGTGTTTTTCTCAAAAACTCAAGGTTTTCAGCAATGCCCCCCCCCCCCCTCCGAAAAAAATTCCTGGCTACGGGCCTGTCTGTAACAATATTTAGAATTGGGAGTTTAGCTATGGATTTTACAACTTTGTCCTCAGTTGGAGTAAGAATGTGCTATGTCCCGCTTTCGACCGAATGGCAAAATAACTTTTTGTGAGGATTATGAGATGTGAGGGCATAAGCTTTTTTCGAGCTGTGTGAACTTTCTGTCTGACAGTGCTGTGCTTCTTTTCTGACATACACAATGGTGTGTGACCACAACACAATTTAGAACTGGCATCGGCTACACCTGTCTTCACAGGCCTGGGCCAGGTCTTCCAGCCTGTTGCAACTGCTGGCGAAGTACAAGCTCAGGGTGAGGCCAATTTGACACTTTTGTTTCGTTCAGGCTACTCTGGACACTCTACACATGCCATTGCACTGATTATTAGTAATGTTGTGCAGTGCATCTGTTTCTTTGTGGTTCTTTACCTCTGAGCTAAGTTCTTGCGCTCACTTCGATACAACTGCATGTTTATCTTCACAGTGGTAGCTGGTGCTGCAGTTCATCAGTGGCGATGCTTATGAAGCAGTACAGAGGTACATACGTACCTATGTTCCCAAACTTTCCATGAAGTTTACAAATTTAGGCTGTTCTACAAAATGCAAATCCTGTTTTTGAAAAGGCCTTCAATATATCATAAAAGAAAAAAAGCACTGGCTGGTGTGCTCTTGGCTTCCTCTTTAGTATGCATGGGCAAATTTCTTTGTCAGTCCCTGTATTCTTTTCCCTTGCAACTCTGGTTTTTGTCTGTTTGGTAGACATACAATAGCAGCAAGGAGTGGCAAGCGTCTGAAGTAGTAGTAGCTGTTGTTTGGTGGGCTAGAACACTGTGCACGTTGTGACTGCCTGGTAGCTTCACTGCACGGTGTTTTGCCACATGTGCAAGTTGACTGAGTTTTGTGGAGGTTGTGCAGTTGAAATGTTGAAGCGCAGAACATTTCCTTTGGACGCGCAGGTATGCTTCCCAATCTTGGTGCACCAGGTAGTGGCAGTGAGTGCTTGCAGCAATGAAATTTTCTTTTCATCTTCGGGCATGGGATGTTGCATGTTGGTTAGTGGGCAGATGTTTACTGCAATTTATTTTGACCACAAGAATTAGTACTTCGTGTAACACAGTTGAAACTCGATAAGACAAAGTGATGACCATGCTCAAATTATCATTAAATCGAGCAAAGGACTTTGCATATCTTTGAAATCTGAATTTGTAATGTGGTGAAATCCCAAAAGCCCCATGGTATGGGCCGCTAACCAACACCTGCACATGTGAAAAGTCACGAGGGCCGCTTGGACAAGGAGCCTCCCATGTCTGAATGATGCACACCAGGTCACATCAAGCTATTGCAGGCTGTGCAAGAAAGTTGCGAGGAGATGATAAAACATGAAACAAGGAAAGCGACCTGTGTTCATGTGGGAGCATTTACAGGGACAATAAATAAACCCTTGCCGCCTCTAGCACAGTCTGGAACGTAAGAGCGCAGCTGGCATTTGAGCCCATTCTGTGCACGGGTGAGGCTAAAAATAGAGTCATGACTAGGGGGGCTAGATGTTTCATTGCAATAGGGTTAGTGCGCATGCTTGAAGCCATCTGTGTCAAAATTAGAAAGGAATCACTGCTTTTTTTTCACCGACTTATTTCAGGAACAAGTTGGTTGGGACTGCTGTATTGTCTAAATATGGCAAGCACCCACAGTTGCTACTGCCCTTGCTAGCTTCACATAGCTCTGTGAGCCCACTGAAACTAGTGCAGTTTTGCTGATACAGAGGTACACAACTGGGAGGCCAGTGCAGAAAACAGTGTGATGTCAGAGCAACCTGGCTGCGCAGATTTCAGAATTTTCTCTTGTGTTTTGGCTTCAGGCATTCTGGTGAGCCCTGGAATGATGGGGGCCCAGTCAGCATCCTTCATGCTGCCCATGTCACAAGCCATGCCTTCAAGTGAGCCACAGTTATGGCTTTTCTAACCCCCCTTTTTGGTTTCCGTCTATGTGCTAATTACCAAATGGAGCTGAGAAACATTGTCAGTTGCTGTGCAAAAGTGTGAGGTAGTCATCACATGCATTGTTTATGACAAAATGTGCAGGGAGTAAATTGTACAGTGAATGCGCTACGATTTAATGCAGCACTCTGACATGCCCCATAAGCATTCGTGGCTGACATAGCTTACCAGCTGCAGCTAGCATTAACAGATAACGCAACTAAATGGGACTTAATGTACTGAGTGTAACATTTCATTGTGTTGTGGTAAAGCCTGCAGGATGGTATTGCATGTTAATAATGCTGGATAATTTTGGCCTTTTTATTGATCTTCCAGGGCAGAAGTGAGGAAGGCGTAATGCAGTAGAGCCCCAAGGATATATTTTTCATGACATCATATAAAAAAAAAAATGGAGGAGTGAGAGCTGGGAATCGCAAGAGCCGAGAATGGGAAATAGTTTAATGGTGAAGTGCGCACAGTAATATTTCAATGCTTAACACTTTCCTGATCATTCGATGATAGGCTGTTATTGCGAGTCTAGTTAACGATATTTTACTGCAGCAGAGAATGCGTGATATTAGCATATGTGGTATCAATTTGCAGAAGGAGGAATGTCCTGTATAACGATATTAACCTTAAGCATACATTTGTTATGAAAAGAAATATAAAATGAAATAAAAAAACTCCATTAAAGCATTGATGCTGCTTTGTACCAAGAGAACATGAAAAAATATCGAAATGTAGATTTTGAACCAGAAGGCCATGTACAGTATTCATGGAAGTAGTATAAACTTTCCATCTGTAGATGTGCTTTAAAGAAAAACGAGAACGTTGTGCAGTGCTGTCAAGCATAGGTTTGCCGAGCATGTCTTGTAGAAAACATTTGTTTTCTGTTCTTTGCTGTTCCGCTTTTTGTTCCTCATAACGTAGTTCCTGTATTGTTCCTGTATAGTTTTATCTCCTCTGGCTTGTGCTGTTGATCTTTGAGCGTGCCTTTAGCAGGAGGAACCTCGAGGTCTGGATGATGGTGCTCATCAAGTTCTAGGAGCTCTTCCACCAATTCTAGCCGTTATGCAAGCTAATTGGAGTACAAATTTCTCTGCCCTTCAGGCACTTTGTGAGGCTGCCAACAATGTTCATCGAAAAGAATGAAACTGTTCACAACAGTGATATCGATTGAATGACAAAACAGCATCTTCATCATCAGTGCCTCCGCTTCAGCACATTGTAGGTTCCAATCAGCTGGCCGTATTTATCGATGCCAAGCGTGCCCACGTTGTCAGTTAGCAATATCTTTTTAATGGAGACTTTTGGTTCTCTGTTTTGCATGTGCAAATTTGTTGGCTGTGTGGGCTGTTCACATTTTGTGGAATGTGATTGTCTTTGTAGGTTAAGAACGTCTTAATCATGCAGCCAGCAAATATCTCCTCCTTTTTCTTCTTTTTCCCATTGAGTGTTTTGCCTTTCAGCTAGCTTTAAAAGTATGATTTCTTGCTCACTGTGCCACAAACAAGCGTCTTGTGCTCTAACTGGTGTATGAAGCATGATTTAGACGTATCGAAGTTGTTTAAATAGATGCCCCGTCACGGTGGTCTAGTGGTTATGGCGCTCGACTGCCGACCCGAAGGTCACGGGATCGAATCTCGGCCGTGGCGGCTGCATTTTCGATGGAGGCGAAAATGTTTGAGGCCTGTGTGCTTAGATTTAGGTGCATGTTAAAGAACCCCAGGTGGTCGAAATTTCCGGAGCCCTCCATTATGGCGTCTCTCATAATCATATCATGGTTCTGGGGCGTTAAACCCCAGATATTATCATGTTCAAATAGATGCCCTGATACAGGCAGTTATTCACCAGCCTTGCCACAATGGCGAATACCAACCAATGCAGGTTTGTTGGCTTGCACTTTCCTGCATATACACTGAATTTAACAGTGTAACTAGATTTGGAATCTGCCAAAGACTACGGTTTACATCCTCACTTGCCCATATCGTCCTGTGTATACTGTCGAATTCCCAGTCTGCCCGTAGACATTATCATCCTCTCACCAACACAGAGGTTCTGATGAGGTTGAAAGAGTTGTCTGGATAAGGTGCTGATGTGCTTGAGCAAAGAAACTACTTGGTGCAGCTTGTCATGGGATGCACCAGTTGCCTTCTCATGGTTGGACACACTGAAGAATGCTAGTGACGCTTTGCTTTTATTTCTTGGCATTATTGAAAGCAAGGTGCCTTGAAAACAATTTCTGCATGCTCCAGTAGCAATCCAAGCGCGAGACTTGCAAAATACCTATGTACCACATTTTCCGATGTATGAGCCACACCCCCTAGTTTTTATGACTTTTGCGGGAAAAAATTATATATGATGCAGCTCTGTATAAGACGCATCTTTTTTTAACTCTGTCAACATGATAAAAGATGACGCACGCAGAGTACATTCATTGCGAAATACGTAGTCACGCACGGCACTAAATATCTGTAAGCAGCAGTATAAAACTTGAAAATAACGCTGTCCTAAGGCGCAGAAAACCAATATATTTATTCCACTGAATTCGAAGCCACATCCTCCGGCGCACTGTCAAAACTTGGTCCACCTCGGTTGGCAGCATCGCTATGTTGCAGTTGTCGGCCTCTGTTTACGCAGCATTGTAAGCATCTTGAAGCACATCGTTGCCGTTGGCTCTATGGCATTATGAGGCTTGGCGGGAAGAAAAAACAACAAACACCTACGTACACGTATACAAAATGTAAATGGCGATCGGAAGCCGTAAGCTGCGACTACTGCTAGACTGCAGCGACATCTCACACGGAAACTGATGATGATTTCATTTTCATTTTCATTTTTATTTACCCTAAAGGCCCGTTGGGCATTACATAGGGGGGGGGGGGTGAATAACTTGGTACAATGAACACAAAAATTGGATACACGAAAAAAGAATATAGCGGTGCTAATAACACTAGTATAATCACTCTTGCATGAAGAAACGTACGAAGGTGAGAATGTGCAAAAAAAAATATTACAGATAATACTGGCAGAAAAAGTATATACGATTCAAACGTGGGAAAAGCGAAGAAGAAAAAATATATACAGAAAACACTTGTAGAAGGAAGTGTGTACAATTCACTAAAAAAATATATATGGGAAAAGCGAGCAAAGAAGAGACAAGTATTTCCAAAAAACAATACAACGATTTGGACGTATATATATATATACTAAAGCGTGAGATGATTTCTTTGATGGACTTGAATACATCGTAATAAAGCGAGAATGTGTCAGAATCTCTGAGAATGTTGTGGATATGTTAGTGGTTTATGCTAGGCAACAGGAATTTCTTTAGTGCCTCTGAAAATTTATCAGCATTTACTTCTTCAGCTATTGCTCTCGGCAGTTGATTCCACTCCTGGATGACGAATGATAACGAAGTGGTACTTTCGTTTTTTTGTAACTGGTATTGTGGGTGCTACAACGTTACAATGAATTGTTGTGGTGCCCTTTTTTATTTATTACCTTAGTTCTATGGTTAAAAATAGACAATTCAAACAGTGCAATAGTGCGCGTGACTCTGGTGGCTTTTATTACGGCCATAATCTTCGTGGTCGCCGCACTGCTTGAACAGCAAGTAGCTGACATCTACGACCACACCCGCTTCGTTGTTATAACATGATTAGATATCTTTTTACGAATGCTCTTGCGCTCAGTTTATCATACTCGCGAATAAAATATGGACATGTTGGTCTTGCAGAATCGCATGACTTTTTGTGTAACAATAAAAGCTCATTAATTTGAACTTGGTTAGTTCAAATGTGCAGTTAATTCGAACCGATGCCCTGGTCCCAGCACTGCCCTGTGTATTTAAATGGGGGAAAACTCCCGATAATTCGAATGCGTCGGTATCCACAACGGTTAACTTGAACTGGGAACCCCGGGTTTCCATCGCTGCTTGCAGAATTCGGCCCCCAGTGATCACAATGGGCTGCAAAACCAAAGAAAACCAAATTTACTAGAGATGCAAAACAACGAAACAGCATTTTTCAGCAGATGAGAATTCGAACGCCGTGCTGGAGCTCTTGGGCAAGCTGCAACGATGCTCATAGAGTCGCGACAGAGAAAACGCAAACAAATGCAAATTGTTGATTACGTTTAATTTTGATTGCATTAACTCTGCCATGAAAATAAATGTCTTTTGGAGTGTAAATATCATCATGTATTTTGACATTAAGGCTCACTGCTCCCATGAATGCATGTCGGTGCTTGTTTCTGGCGCATGACTGAATGATCAATTAATTTTGTTTGCTGTTAGAGGTTCATGAACTTAATTTGCGAAATCACCTGCCATAAACGTGTAGTAGCGCCTAATTCGCGATAACGAGTCCAGAGGTGGCTTCCTTGGGTTCTGCCCGCGCAGTGTATTGCGACGTCTGTTCATTTTAGTGTCTGCCCGCTAATTCAAACTCTGTTTAATTTGAACAATTTTGTAGTCCCCTTCGAGTTCAAAATAACGAGCTTTTACTATATAAGACGCAACATTCAGGAGTGAGACAGCTACGTATATTGCGAATTTTTTATACGATTCCGTTTTCCTGCGCCAAGCTGCTCCAAAAGCATAAAATTGCAAAAATTGCGCCGAACTGCTCCAAAACAGCCTCAAAAACAATTTTGATGCCCACGTCAGCTTTGGTGGGGAAGAAAGGCTGGGTTGTCATGATTTTCCAAGCAGCGCCAGGAATACCAAGAAAATAAGACATTCGCACAGAATAAAACAGAATAAGACGTTCGCACAACACATCGGATGCAAGGTGTGAGTAGGGGCTAGTTGGTATTCCATTTCAAATTGCCTGTCCCTGTCTCGTGTCTTCCCCTGCGTTGTAACCGCAATTTGACATCGGATGCGCCCAAGCGTGTTTCTTCTATGCACCTTTCTAATCCCATGGTGCCGCCATAATCTCCCCTGAACTGTTGTAAATATGCGTGACCCCGCAAGAAAGTTGTGCCGTGCCCCGAGCGGGCTGCCTGTACTCGCTAGGCTGTGTGTTCTGGTGCTACTGTCACTTAGCGAAATCTGTCGAGTGGCATGCGCAGCAGGGTTGACTTTCAGGTTCTTCTTTGTTGTGGGTAGCGTGCTACTCTGGTCGCTGGGGTTTCCGTGGCGACGGCACGTGTTTGCCGTGGGCGAGTACCTCGTTGTGCCAATGCGGCATCAACTATCATCCTGCATGCAACGCGTCTCCGCGATGCTCTAGCGCGTGGGTTCTCAAACTGAGTTCCGCAGAACACAGAGGTTCCGTGAAGGACATCTTAGGGTTCTGCGAGCGCCCAGAACGAAGGCAATCCGCTCCCGTTTTACCCCCATTAGACACTAATTTATTTATTTGGACAAGCACATTTGCATTGCATAATGAATTTAATGAAGCCATCGCATGCTGCATCCACACATAGGGTGTCTGCGGGTACCGAGAGACCCACCTGGTAGCAGCACTAAAGACTCCTCTAGTGCGCGCCATGAAACTTGCCCGATTTGCGGACCCGTGGGGACAAAATGCTCGTGAGCGTTCAAAGCAGTTCAAATGACGACATTAACGAGCAACTCGGCACTTTATTCGTGGCTCATGGCACGTTGGCGATCACGTGGCACAATTTTCATACACGGTGATTTGCCACTGCTCGGTTTTGTAATCAAAATGCGCAATGAGTGCTTTGATATGCGTAAGAGGCGTCGCTTCGTGCCGGCTGTGCGCAACACGAGCATTTAGGCTTAGCCTTACAACCGGTGTATCGGTTGACAGCCGTTTCTCTGTGTGACTGGCATGCCTCCTTTCTTTTTGTTTTGCAAAAAATAAAACAGGCCTCTGTACGTCCGGCGCTTTGTTTGTGGGAATACATTGCTTACGCTGCGCAGTGCCTGAAAGCTTGCAGTGTATGGTCGGCGTGTGCTTTACGTGAGTCGAAGCGGCGCGGGTCACCAGGTCACAAGTGGTCACATGAAGCGTGGCGATACACAGAATCGCAATTCTGTGTATTATCGGGAGTTCTACATCAATGGCGATAGCCTTAGAGATTAAAGAAAAGAGAACGGGCCAACATAGGCAGTGTTAATACAGTGAAACCTCGTTAATACGTACCTGCCGGGAACGCGGCATAACTACGCACTAAACGGTAGTACGCATTAAACACTAAGTACAAATTTGCATCTCCTAGCGTACGCCATCGCCACCAGCAAATAAATAGAGTGCCACAGCAAATATTGCCTAAAGTACCCACCGCAAAGCCTTTTCTTTCTTTTCGCCAAAGTGGAGAAAAGATCCTGGCACACTCGCACGACCGCCCGATAGCGCGTAGTGGCGACGCCGAAGAGCATTTCGAAACTATTGCAGGGTCCGGGATACGCGGTCAACGCAGTGACCAACATAGCGACAGAACGGACAGTGTCTGCTTTCCGCGGTATATGTGCGTGCGTCTAACCGCAATTTGCTACTAAACGAAAACTGACACAGTTCCAGTGAAACGCGGTACGGCTGCGTGGAGCCGCTCGTCTCCCGACTAGTTGCGTGCAGCGCGTCGCCTACTCGGCTCACGCCGTCACTACTGGACCACTTGCTGTGCCGCACGCGCGCATTTATCGTGGGAATGTTGTTCGTACCCACTTCGCTCCAGATCGTGCACAGATGCGGCGAGTAGCTTGTTCGGTTAACGCAGCGATGACGAGCTTCATGCAAGCGATGCGCACTCCGCGATGCTCTAGCGGTCCTGGCAGCGGACGGAGGTGCGTTGGGTGGTCGCCTAATAAAAGCGTGCAGTATGGTTACAACCGCGCTACGCTTGCTGTATCGTACACGTGCGTTTAGTGTGATAGCGTTAATGCAGCGAGGTTTCTCGGCGGCCGCGACCCGCAACGCTAACTACGCAACAGCGATCTGCTTTCGCTTCTACAAAGCGGTGCGCGCCTGATGACGGCTTAGTAGCGTTTGCTGTCGGGCTAGTTGGTACATGGCTGAAGTTCTTCGACCCTGCCCGAGCATTTGCGCCATCAATTCAACTTCAGCCTTGAAGATGGCCGCGCACAACGAAGCGTCAGCGATCGGCGGCCCAGCGCGTTCAGGTTGTCGCCTAATAAAAGCGTGCAGTAGGCTTAAAAAGTAGCGCTGCGCCGCACGCGTGCCCGAGCAGATAGCTGAAGATACTTATTGTGATAAGGTTGTCGGCGATGAGTCATGTCGGCGCGTTCGTCGGTGGCCGCCACCTCGCCTTCGTTCTTTCCCGATGCTTACCCGCAAAGGCGTCGCCGCAATCGCGCAGAAGTCGGAATCGGGGATCGACTGGTCTGCGCACTTCTCAAAAAGGCGGAATACCTTTGGCGGCACATTCTGGTGTCGGGAAGTTGAGCGGCGCAGTAAAATTTTATGGCACAAAAAGTTGTCGCGGTACGCAGGGTACGCACTAACCGGTAGGCATAGGGCGAACCACTACGGCTTATGCGGTCAGCGAATGCATTGAGCTCTATGGGACTCGGTCGGGGATTCGTCGCAACTACGTTTTAACCGTTAGTACGTTTAAAGCGGGTACGTATTAACGAGGTTTGACTGTACTATGGTTGCGCGCGTTGAAAGGCATTATCACTCCCCCCCCCCCCACCTCACTTTTGATTGTCTTAATGCTCACGAAAAAGTTACGGCTTCTGCGGCACCCTTGAAAAGCCGTTGGGGTTCCCCAAGGCCAGAATGTTTGAGAACTCCTGCTCTAGAGATTTTGCATGAGAAGGCGGCAGTGGACTGATGGGAAGCACGTTTGTGTCGTCCCCTAATAAAAGCGTTACAATAAACGCTTACAACGGTGCTGCTCTTGAAAATCTCGTCGAACTTACTCGCAAGTTTGACGAGATTGTCAGTGCGGCGAGGTTTCTTGGCACCCACGTAGCACTCTTGAAGGTGGTCCCGCACGAGGTGGCAGCCATAGAGTTTCCAAAAATTAACTAGAGGGGACTCTGGCGCTGAGATCGTTCAGCTACCATGGGGTTGGTGGGTAGTGCACAAATTTGCCTAGTCTTTGTGCTTGCGGCTTCAAACATACTTGTGGCTTTGTTTATTGCTGTGTTTTGGCGTTTGTTTCGGATAAAAGAGTAGACCGTTGTGAACTTCGTGACCAGGTTTGATTTGGTGAGCCTAAAAAAGTTAAAGTGGTGATGTGGAACTGCTGACTTTTGCTGGACTTTGTTTTGCGACAAAGCGGATGCAGGCGACGCGCAGCCAAACGGAGTCGAAAGAACGAAGTTTAGACATATTTGTGTACTACCCCTCATTCCCATGCTGGCTGAAGCGTCATGCGTTGCAGCTCCCATAGACACTAGCGCCAGAGTTCCCTCTAGTAAGTATTGTAGGAAGCTTTATGGTGGCAGCGAACGGCGGTGCAGCGTAGGGCACCTCAATGCCAGCGTTCGGAACGAAGGAACGTTGCCATCGAGGCGCCCTAGTGCGGTGCATTTTTGTTGTTGTCTGTTAGAAGTGTGCAGTACACTTGACGCTATGCCAACCGTGTCGCCGAGCAAATAGCTGAAGGTGCTTATTGTGATATTCTCATGCCAGAGAGTAAGACTGACCTACAGTAAGCTCTTGGGAAGCTTGAAAAGCTAAAAATCACACCATCTCCCGCTGAAGGGGACCATGAGGCGATGCGAAGCAGTGTTTCGGCATGTAGAGCCCGTGTTTCAGAGGGGGAAATGGGAGAGGGGGAGAGGGGAAGTGGAGGGGTAGGGGAAGTGGAGAGGTTTGCGCATGCGCAGTAAGGGTGGTCACGCCGCACAACACCACCACCACCGGATTGAACTCCGCTATAAGATGCTTCACATCTAATAAGCAGACATACAAAAAGCCAAAGCAGTAATATTGCCACCTGCCCAACATGACAGGTACAGCGAGCGCGAGCCAACAATCCACAAGAATGGAAGATGTTCTGGGACAGTGCGCGCTCTCACTCTGAGTTGTTGTTGTTGTGTTGGCAGCCATCTTCCCAGTCTTGTGTGCGTCTCTCTGCCGGTGCAGTATTTCCTAGTTCAAGTCCTTCTGTAGCACGTGACAATATGCTAAATCATATAACTGATTTTAAGCAAGGGCCTACTGCTATGTAACTACAGTTCTTATGCAATCACATTTTCTTTTTTTTTGATAAGTGTGATGCTTTGTTTTTTTCTCTTTCAAATGTTTGAGGTGAACCTAGTTTCCAGATCCTTCTTCTTTTCAATTATTTCATATGTTTGTTACACAGGCTAGATAAGTTGCGGGGTATGTAAAAAGGTAGTGCAGTTGATACCTGGCGATAATCTGTTAAAAAAAAAAAACTTTATCCAAAGGTTGTTTCAGTTATTCTAAGCCAGTTATGTACTTGTCCCCCCAAGTTGCTGAAAATTAGTTTTTTCAAGCTCCTAGGACGACCTTAAATACCACTAACTGCTCCAAATCAAGGTTCTTCTGCTCCAAGTTTGAAATTTTGCTGCTCCAAAAACTGCTCGCAATTCAGTTTCAGCCGTCTCACCCCTGAACGTTGTACAAAATGCACTAGCGAAAATATTGAAAAAAAAAAAGGTGTGTCTTATACGTAGGAAAATACGGTACATGAGAAAGCCAAAAAATTCCTTATTCTTATTAGGAGTTGCATTCTTCCATGATCCATCTCTTTCACTGTGTGGCTCTGTCTCTGAAATATGCATCCACGCATATTTTTTAGTGGTGTTGTATATCTCAATGATTATTTGTGCGGTGAAAAATAGGTTAAAGATATCAACAGACCTTACAAGCCATCGCGCAGCACTGTGGCGTGCAGTGCTCACATCTATTCCTGGCGGTCTTCTCTCACAAAACTCGACACTTTGCACAACTGCTGTCAAGTGGTCCTACAAATGATGAGGTAAGAACGGTGACCTTCAGAAGACGCCGGATATCTTGAGATAACAGGGTGTCTACCGACCTGGAAAACCGGGAAAAGTGAGGGAATTCGGGCCTGTCTGGAAAAGTCGGAATTGTCATGGAATTTCTGAAAAACCTGGCGAGGTCATGGAAACTGACAGCAGTCTGTGCGAACGTCACGGAAATAATGTTACCTTTGATCAGAGGTTGAAAAGTCACTGCTTTGGCTGCATTGATGGTGAGCACCTAAGCAGAAGCATAAAAAAAAAAAGAGGCAGTGCATAACTGTTGCTTCTACAGATCACACAGCATATCTCAAATCTGAAGCACAGCATTACTCATGCCGATAAATTTGTGTATGTTTGTCTTGGTCACAATCTCGGCTCAGCTTGAAAGCTTGCTGGTTAGGCTAGAAGTACCATCAGCAGAGGCTCGCCAGGCCATGTCAAGCTTATTCAGTGGCAATGAAACAGCAAACGTCCTCAGCTATACATTTATTGCTGGTAGCTCGGGTTTCAAGGGTAGCATAGCGTAACTGCAGCTAAATGTCTCATTTCGGTTTATTGAGATCATTATTTAATCTGTGATTATTTTTTAGCATTGCGTCCATTGAAGAGTACGTAAATGAAGGGAATATACCGGCTTCCAGGATTCCTCCACGGAATCGAGGAAACTGTTGCCTCCTCATGTGGCTACGGTGCAGCCCCGCTTTTTGTTGCAACCTGACAGATTCCTCTGTGCCGCCACAAAAAAAAAAAAGAACAGACCAGACACACACACACTGCGCTCGTGTGTGTGTCTGGTCTGTGTGATTGTTAGGTTGTGCAGGGTTTTCCCTTTTGTTAAAGGGGCCCTCTAACACTCTTCAACCCCCCATTTTTTACTCGTGGATTGCATAGACTGAAGTACGGACGAACTAGTGCAGCAAGAACGGCAGCGATAGCGGCACGCAGTACGAAGTTATTCAATTTAGAAAATTCAAAATACAAGAAAAAAAAATGCCTGCCCTCAACTCGATTTTCGCGGGGTCACGTGACCACATTTCACTCTCAGCTGTGACGTCGGATGGCGCTCCAATGAAATGGGCTGAAAGCTCTTACGTAGGGGAAGCTCGCACACCATTGTTGCTTCTCCTTTCCAACGTATTGTTGACGTCGTTGCCATAGTAACAAACGTGGTTCCTCCTGACTTGTCAGAACTTGAGCGGGCGCTACTGCTTCGTAGCGAGGCTGGGGAGGCTTTGTCTGCTGTTCCTTACAACGACATTCCATGTCATTCCCTCTTCTCATTCTGAGAAGGGAATTTGTGGAGCGGCATGGGCGGTTAAACACGGTCGCCCCTACGCGGGTTGTTCGGTGAGCAGCCCGACGAGTTACAAGTGTGCAGCGACAACAATTCAACGAAGAGGATTACTTGCACCGTTTCAACAACAATCATGAGCCTACCGCACATGCGGAAAGAGGCAGCTCGCAAACGTACAGACGCAAAAAGAAGGAAGAGGGGCAAGCGTTTCATATGGACATCCGACCGGCGCAGGCAAAAAAAAAAAAAAAAAGAAAGCCAGTGCAACCAGAGGCGAAATGGCAACCAGCGCCTCTGTCGTACTTTGTGGTTGTAGTGATATTTTTTGTTGCGACGGCGGCTATTTGGAGTTCATTGAAAAAGCACAGAAAAGAAAAACGAAACACAATAGTAATCTCAACTTTGATGCAACGCCGTTATTACTTCTAACGTTACATTTATCCAATCATAGGCCAGCGCCCATCTTCGTCATTTCCGCCCGCAATAGTTCTGGCAAGCGCCACTACGCGCTGATGCGGTCAGCAGCGATGTAGCGACTTCAACGCGTGATTAAAATACTAAATAATTTGATATCGGTGCTTAAACTTATGCTAAAATTATCCCCAGCCATCAGTCTACGCAACCCGCAAGTAAAAAATGGGGGGTTGAATAGTGTTGGAGGGCCCCTTTAAGATGCACCACCTTGCCAAACAACAAGTTCATCTAAACTACAGAGAGGTCGATCATGTATGCAAGTGTGCTTGACCAGCACTGCAAAAGCGTGCTTGTGAAAGTTTGATTGCATGAGAGAGCGCTTAGAGACACTGTGGGTGGAACTCTGAATTTCTCATAAAGAGCTACTGCTGTTTGTAAAGATGGCACTTTGACATGGAAATTCTTCCATGGAGTGGGAATTTTCAGTAAGCAAGGAAGGTACTATGGAGAATATTGAGGAGGAGTCGCTTGTAGCATAAAGGTGAATGTACGATGAGGTGTCCACAGGAGGTGGGGTTGCAGAAGTTGACGTAACAGACAAGATGATCGACATGGTTTGAAGTGCCAGCATCAGATGGAGTGAAGACTTGGAGAGGAAATAGAAGGGAAGGTTGGGGGACTTATCAGATGTTGAGAGAAAGAAGATAACTGGCTCTTGTGAAAGAGCTTGAATCGTAAGAAGCAAAAGCTGATGTAAGACACACAGCTTCAGGTCTCTATGGTGCAGCAAGAGATTGAATCTTTGAAACAGTACAACCATTGCCTATGCAAATAAACCAGCTTTTCTGTTTGTAGATGCACAGTTATTGTGTTTTTTGATATTTTATTTATTGTAAAAGATGCTTTCAGCCAAGGGAGTGTAATAAAGCGGCATGGCTTGCAGTTTATGCGAGTGCTCCATCTTTTTTTTTAAACCACTCGAGGGTTTGTGTCCAGTGCGTAGAGTTTTCCAAGCATACTTACCAGTCATGGGAAGCCTGGAAAAGTCAGGGAATTTGGAAAGATTAAATTGGTAGAAACCCTGGATAAGAGCACAGCAGCAGTGAAACTAAACTTACTAATGGACGTTCCATGGCTATTCGACGCACTTTTGCTGTCCATGCTAATGTCAGATGAGTCAAAATCATCTCCCCTTCCGAGTCTGTGCTGCTACCTTCATCAAAGAAGTCTGATGCAGACTGATTAGAATCCGCCAATATTTACCGTCTCTGAGAGGCAGCCATGCCCAATGTCGCCGCCAGATCCAAAGCTATGAATGCTCATCACTCCTGACTTAAGTAGCGCTTGAAGATGCCATGGAAAAAAGCAATCATTCCTGTTTTACATACTGGATGGTGCCAGCTGTCCTGAAAGCGCTTCGAGCATGGCAAAGTATGAAATCATCGATAGTGGGCTATCATAGGGTGTAGGGGCAGACAGGAAAGTGTTAAGCTTGAAAAAACCATGCAGAGTTGCCTGGCACATTTTCTTATGCCTAGTCAGCACAACACATATTTGAGCACCTGCAGGGCTTGTGGCTTTGAACATCATCACATGACCATTCATTTCTTCGAAGTAAATGTAGTGCTGCTATTGCCAATGAGGATGTTTGCTCCAGCACCTGGGGCCGTATTCTCAAGCAACTACACGAGGCGATACTTTCATTCTTGCACGATTATAATCAGATGCATTGGCATCTTTGCGTGATAACATTCTTGGTCTGCTGTTTTAGCATGGTTGGCAGTGCCAGACCAGGGTGGCCCGTAGGCAGCCATTTGTCCCACAAAAGGGAAAATACCTCCTAACCAGTCATCGAAGAATACGTTCCCCTGCTTCACCTCCTTCTGAAGTTTTTAAAGTTTTCCTAAAATATTGTCACACTTAGTCACAATCTCATCGACAGATATAACCATGGAGGTAAGAACAGCGCTACCTACACAGTGCATTTTCTGTTTTTGAGATGGAGGTGTAGAAGACCTAAGCATGTGCAGCATGCTTGTACAACCAGCGCAACAACTTTCAAGAAGCACAAAGGTGACACTGAGATGGCGCCCCCAGGATTACAAACTCTTGCACAATATTATTCCGCAAGTGTCGGCTATTTGAGTGTTATGAATGCCTGCAAATCGGCAGAGTGTGTATTCATGAGTTGTACCTGTGCCTGAATATACTTCCAGAGTTTCTTGGTCCTTGGGCAGGCCTCCAGAACATTACGGTGCCTGTAACTTGCTCAGTTGAAATTGTTTGGTTTGGTGCCCCCAGGATGAGAAACGCTTGTGGGATATTCTTCTGCAGGTGTGAGCTACGTGACGGCTCTACCTCAGACCCAGGCTACCGTTGTGTACCCAACGCAAGCTGTCATGGCCACTTCGACTGCCATGGCTCAGTTGCAGCCACAGCAGATACAGCAATTACAGCAGCAGCAGCAGCAACAGCAGCAGCAGCTGCAACAACATTTGCAGCAACAGCAGATGCAACAGCAGCAATTGCAACAACAGCACCTCCAGCAGCAACAACTTCAACAGCAGCTTCAGCAACAACAGCTACAGCAGCTGCAGCAGCAACAGATTCATCAGGCTCAGCAACAGGCTCAGCAACAGCTGCAGCAGCAGGCACAGCAGCAAGCAGAACAGCAACTCCTTCAACAACAGCAACAAGCGCAACAATTACAGCAGCAGCAGCAACAGCAGCAAGCACAGGCAGCCACTCTTCAAGCATCCCAGCTTGCACTTCAGCAGCAGCAGCAGCAGCAGCAGCAGCCCTATCAGGTGCGTTGATCAGCATGGTGATGACTTTGTCATTGCTTTCTAACAGCTTGCTCATGTTTGGTCATATGCACAGCTGCAGAAAGGCCATCAAGGAGTTATTGCAGTTTTCTCTAAAATTTTGTCTGCCCTAGTAAATGTTTGTTAATGTCTTTCTGTTCTGAATGGTAGGTTGTTTAGAAAATTGTCTTGGGATCTACACACATACTAAGGTGTGTCACCAACTTTCGAAGAAGACGAGTCCACTTGTCGAAACGTTGCCTCCTGCGACACCCCATGTTTATGAATTTTTCAACTTTCAAGAAGGTTTATAAAGTATTTGTTATTATAGTGGTACGTCGATGTTAAATTTTATTACGCAGGGGAGTTGTTATGCAGACTCTTCAAGTGCATTAAACAATTTTCTTTTTCCTAACGGGCTGGGCACCTTGTCACGTCCCATCGCAAGTTTTGGTTTATGCATACAAACTTGAAGCTTTAAAGCGCGGTGTAGGAAGCACTTCACTGAAATAAATTTTCTGATTGGTTTTTTATTGAAGGAGTTACAAGGTACTATTTATTAGACAGTTTTAGTTTGTCTGCAGACTTCTTGTTGTTTACGTTTTTGTGGGTTTCTGGAGCTGTTGACAGCGGTGGCAGAGTTGGCAGCAACAACTTGTGGCATTTTGCCCAACTATTATAACTTTGCAAAAATGTTCATTTGCGTCAGTGTTCTCGTCAAAATGATGAATGTACTGTGAGCTGATGAGTACCTAGCTGACAGTGCTTTATACTAGCAGTTAAGAAGAGTGTGTAAGTAATACTGGCTTTGTGAGTGTCTAGTTAGGTTCTGTGCCACCAGGTGTCTTGCCCATAGCACCCATAGTAACTGATAGAAATGTACACGGTAAGAAGTCCATGAAATAAAATGCTTTATTAAACTGCCCTGTTAGCATGCCACCAACAGGTGAGCTTCACTGCCAACATAGTCTATCCTCCTTTGCAAGCATTCGCAAACAATGTTAAGTGACTGTGTAATGTTCTGATATTTTTCTTCACTGTGCGTTTCCAATGGTATCATTGTTTTCTAAGAATTAATTGTTGGCTTTGTTGGTCGTGCATAACTGGCTGAGACGTATTAGCTCAAGGAATAAAATGACAAACACAAGAAAGAAGATGAAGACAAGATGCTGTATATTCTCGAAGCACTTTGTACAAATTTATCAGAGCAGTTACTGCTTCGGCTTGGCACAGGGACATGAAATGAAAAATTCTGTATATCCAAGGCTGCATTAATTTCACCTGTATTTCATAGATTAAGTTTACCACTGCGACATATTCATACAACACAGTAGGCTTTTGATAATTCAAACTCGAGGGGACCTCAGGATTTTGTTTAAATTATCAGAAGTATGAATTATCAGAAATTCTCATAAATATGACTAGGGGCAACATACCAACTAGTTATGGTGGTTATTTTTCCTTAGTGCCGCAGCAGCATCATAGACAGCTCTGCATGATTGCCAGTAAAGGTTTTAGACGTCAGTGATCATACTGGCACTCATTATTATACAACGAATGCACGCGTGTGTAATCAAAGGCCAAAATTTGTTGTGTCCCGTGACAGCTCCCAGCCCCTTCTTATTAGTAAGATGCTTTCCCGCATGACCCCAGTGTACTGCGGAGAAAGTGACTTTAAAGGGACACTAAAGAGAAACAATGAGTCGGCCTAGATCGATAAATTGTGCTCTGAGAACTCTAATGCTGTAAGTTCATAGGTTTATTAATAGAGGAGAAAATCAAGCTCAAAGATTCATTTTTAAATTTTGCGCCGAAATCTCCCCGCATGACGTCACCGATTTCAAAGTGTATTTATCGTATGTTGGCGCCATTGGCCCAACAAAGTTATCCCAAACTTAATATGCTAAGTCTATGGCCCCCTCAGAGGACAATGTACTTCATTTTTACCGATTATGAACTACGTAGTCTCTAGTAGGCACCGTCAAAACATATGACGTCATGGCGAATGGTGCGGAAACTTCAAGGTGGCATCGCCACCCACATTTTGTTTTTGCGCGTTTTCTCGCTTACTAAGCGTCTTATCACAGCGAGCGTGGTGTTTTTGGTATCATGAAAGAGCACTTTACTAATGTGAGAAAAATCACAGCATATCCACGGAGTGAATGGTGATGAGTGGGCGAAGCTGCAGAGGTTCATCGGTAAACCGTGAATCTTCCGTGAATTCTGCCCAGTACATCATCACCGACGTGAGATCGGGCGCGTTTATACTAAAGGTTCGATGAGTTATGACGACTTGCAGCTCACTTTAATTTTACATGTACGCTGTGAATTTTCATTGTTTAGAAAACCATTGCTTTAGAAAACATCTGGCGTCTTTCGTTAAGCAGCTGGCGTCTTTTCGTTTTGCTTTAGAAACATCTGGCGTTCTTTCGTTTTGCTTTTACAAAACATCTGGCGTCTTTCGTTGGTTTATTTGGTTTATTTCATCAATCAACGGCGTTTTGAACAAAATTTTTATTGTTTAATCACGCACAAGAGAAATCTCACCAGGCACTACCTTGGAGGTAAACAATGGCTGCTAATGGGAATGAGAGACAGAAGAAGTCGGCTTTTAGCTAACACTTACACTTCTACTTCTACTAACGTTTCCTACTTGAACATGCCAATGGCTGCTAATGGGGAATGAAAGACAGAAGAATTCGGCTTTTAGTTAACGCGCACGCTGCGAATTTTTTATTGTTCAACAACGCACAGGAAAAATCTTCCACCGGCACCACCTTGGAGGTCAAGATCTGGTACTAGCGTTACGACTGGTTACGCACTACTACGACTACGAAGGACAAACGGGTGCCGCCTCAAGGAGCTTCGCCCCTAAAATCGTTTTGCTCTTTAGTGTCCCTTTGAGAAGCGTTTGGTACACAGTAGGCCAGACCATCTCAGTTATTTTTTTCCTCAGTCAGCGTGCAATTGTTGGTGCACGCGGTTTGGCTAGTTTGGCCATTTTTCAGGCAGGCAATCAGCTTTATTTGCGACTTTTAGTGACATAAAAATGCGAATGTTCAGCTAGAAGCAACAAAGGCAGCAGATATTTCGAGGTATGGTCAAGCAGAAAGTTTGAGCTAACCGAATTTGTGCAGTGGGGCAGTTTGAATGAAGTAGCTTTTAAAATATATTGAAAGCATAGCGGGCCAACCAAAAATTTAAGATTTGTTTTAATTAACCAAAAGTTTGAATTATCGAGAGCCTGCTGTAATACTATATTGTCTATGCAGGCCATCTTTAACTCGTTCTATCATTGGGTATGGTAATAAGCTTTCCCTAACTCTGTCTTAACCGCATCTTTGTGCAGACTTTAAAGGGCCAGTAAGAAGTCCTCCACATAAAAATCTGCGCTAAAAAACGGCGGACAAGAGAAAGAAGGACACAGACGGCGGCGCTGTCTGTGTCCTTGACTTTCTTTTTTTTTAACACCTCCCAAACAAGCTTGCTTATTCGTTCAGAAGGCCATGGTGATCACATTTTGCGAATATCACAGCAGTGTGCGTGCCATGCAGACGTTGCATGTTGAAAAACTGTTCCCACACTGCATGGATGTAATATTGCCCATGGGCCACATTATGTAGTTTACATTATGTAGTTGGTCCTCTGCACGACGAAACAGCGCCTTGGCCCTTCCGGTGATACAGTTTTGGCCTCGCAGTTATTGTGCCTGTTGCGTACTTGCACGGCCGCTGGATGGAAAAGCGCACGATACGGCCTGCCGCGTTGGGCGGCTTTCTGTGGGAGAGCGCGTGTTGGCCCTAGTTGCAGTTGCGGCCACTGCGGCACGACGGGGCGGGGAAGGGGAAACGGATGCCGGCGTCTCTGTTGGGGCAGCAGCCGCAGCAAATTGGTGGTGGTCACAACAGCGATCTCACTCGGCTGTTCTAAGCTGCTTTTTCTATCTCATCTATCGCAGTCATGACATATCATGCATTCAGTTGAGTCCATTCGCGTAATCTGGTTAAATAGCCACTTAAGTTTCCGTGTACGTGCCGAGCTCCTGGCGTTTTTTTTTCCAGGACTAACATTTTGCTTTGTGTCTGAAAGAATATTCCACAATGCGCATAGCAACATTATATGGCGCTGAATGTGTGAAAAAGTGGTTGTTATATTTATGTGCCTGTAATGAATCCATTGTTTGTTATTTCAACGTATTGATTTCCATGACATTTCTTCAGCACCTTTGAGTTTTCTTAGCTGAAAATGCTTGACAGATATTTGTTTGAAACATCTGACAATACACGTTCATGTTCTTTATACACAGGAAGTGCATGTAAAAACATACCTTGAATCATTTTCATGATGTCTGATACATGATACTGTGCCAAAAAGTAATTCAGCTTCGGATGCTTGATACCAGCGGATTCTACAAATACAGTGACGCACTCCTCATAACTTTGTTGAAAAGGCTGCGGAATTATATATTCATTAGAAGTGGCTTGCAAATTTCTTGACAGTTCTTAGCAGGGCAATGTCATCAAATTGATGTGTATATAAGGGCGATCACTGGAGTGACTAATATCTCGAAGAATGAACCTACGACTGAAGTTTTCTTTAACTCAAGAAACAAAACTACGAAATGGCGGGGATCAACTCAAGCTATATTTAATCTCGTTACTACGAACATCAGATTAACGAAATTTTTGAAATCCCCGCCAGAATGCCTATATTGCCAATGTCAAAAACTTTCAGTACTACGAATTTCAGAATACCGAATATTTCAGATTAACGTACGTAATTTAACCCCGAAATCAACAAGATGCTTCGTTATTACGAAGTTCCGTGAATGTTTCGGTACGGAAATCACTGAAGCTTACACCTATCATCATCTGCAGCAGATATGCGCCGGGAAACCCGCTTGAACGGGTGCAGCCCCATCAGCGTCGACATCAATGTGAGCGTCACCAACCGGTCAAACTGGTCAAACCAAATCAAACAACGTCGTAGGCTTAGTCCCGCTGTTGCCGCTGCTCTCACCACGTTTCCAGTTGCTGTCGTTTGGAGCTGCGAAGTTGAGATCGTGTTCTGCGGTCGCTTTTCTGGCAATGAGTTCTCCTGGCCCCAGCGTTAAAGGGACACTAAAGGCAAATAACAATTTATGTCAGAGTGAAAGCTCAATGTACGACGACGTCTAAAACGGCAATATTATCAACAGCAGTGCCCTACTTACTGAGAAATTAAGCTAAATGTATCACACGATGAGCGCCACGAGCGGCACATTTTCAAAATGATCCCGATGACGTATGAGAGTCTGCCTACAATTATTCACTAGTAATCAAACTAGCAGCAATAAAAAAGAACCTTCTGTGCATCAAGAGACGTAATAAAATGCTGTTTGTTCGTTTCTGTTTGATTCATGGAAAAAAGAACCTCTTTGGTGTTGCCATGGGGAATGGTGCGCTTGATTCAAAGGTTCTGTTTTCGCTGAACTGCGCTTCGCCCGGCGCCCTGCTTCAATCGCGCGGTCGCGTCGCAGTGGTAGTTTCTGTATCGCGTACTGCTGCATGTGTTTTGCACGCTTGTGAAAGTCACTCTGACAGAAAGTTTGACAAAATGCCGCATGCATGTGATGTTGCCGGATGCCCGAATGGTGCACGCCGCCAGTACACGCTGCCGCGCAGTAAAGGCGGGCAACGTTGGGCACGGCAGCAGTGACGTGTGAAAGACTGATTTGAGGTGGGCGATTTGAAGTGCGCTAACGCGATGCGGACCACTAAAACGTGATTTTATTTCAAAATAAGCACTTCCTTGGCATAAAAGTAGCACTACGAGGTTTCTGGACCGCTATTTAAACAATCAACGTCGACTTAATATTTGCCTTTAGTGTCTCTTTAAAAAGAAGCGACGCCAGTTTTCGCTCTAGGAAAAAGTGGACATTCTGACGGAGCTGAATGCTGGAAAAAAGCAAGTGGACATATGCAGGGAGTATGATATCGCACCGTCAACAGTGGCAACGATACTGAAGGATTGGGAGAAGATTGTGAAATTACATCGAGAATCACAGCTGGCTCCCTCAAGAAAACGCTTGCAGCTGGGCAACTATTGCAGCTGGGCAACTATTGCAACGCTTGCAATAGGGCCCTTGTTAGGCTCTATTATTCAAGAAAAGGCGCGACAATTCGTGGTTGCTTTGGGCACCTCCGGCTTCGACGCAAGTGCCGGATGATTCAATCGGTTCCGGCAAAGGAATGGCCTCATGTGGCAAGTCGCGTGCGGGGAAGAAAAGGCGGCCGATGCCGATAGTGCGATTGCCTGGCGGAACAAGCACTTTCAGGAAATCGTCGAGTCGTTCAGTCCAGACGACGTTTTCAATACCGACGAAACGGCGTGCTTTTATCAGCTGTTACCTGATAAGACAATGAACTTTCAAGGTGAAAAATGCAAGGGTGGGAAAAAATCGCGTCTTCGCGTGTCAGTGCTCTTCTGCTAAAACACCACAGGCACGGAAAAACTGAAGCCTCTTGTTATTGGCAAGTCCACCAAGCCTCGCTGCTTGAAAAATGTCTCGTTGCCTTGCGACTATCGGGCAAATAAGAAAGCGTGAATGATGCGGGAACTGTTCATGCAGTGGCTGCTGCAGTTCGACAACACAATGAAGAAGAAACAAAAGAAGGTTCTTCTAATCGTTGATAACTGCTCGGCACATATGGTGAACGTGCGTTTGAGCAATGTGCAGTTTGAATTTCTGCCCCCAAATTGTACATCTTTGCTCCAACCTTTAGACCAGGGCATAATAAGATGTGTGAAGGCCGAATTTCGGAAGCAACTTGTGCAGCGCCTTCTCATTAAGTTACGACTGAAGCTGCCCACGGAGGTCAACATCCGTCAAACCGCAGCAATGCTGACAGGGTCGTGGTGGAACGTCAAGGCAAGCACCATTAGCAACTGCTGGCAAAAGGCAGGTCTTCTTGAGACTTCGCTTACGCCGCAAGACTGCGAGCCTACGCCACGAGACTGCGATGACGAAGTGGAGCTCGACCCAGAGCTTTGGAATGAGCTTACCAAGAAGCTCCCGGTAGACGCTGCGGTAACCTTCGAGGATTACGTAGACAGTGACTGCGCAGCGGCTACATCTGCAGAGCTCACCTGCAAAGAAATCGTGAGTCAAGTGCGTGAGCAAGATTGCTGTAGCAGTGACGAAGGCGACGCTGGAGATGCAGAGTCTGGGACAACGCAAGAGACTATTTCCAGATGGATGTTGTGGTGTTCCTTGAGAAGACCCGATCGTACCTTGGGTGCTGCAAGGATGTACCCGAAGGCATCCTTAGGAAGGTTGCGGACGTGGAGGCATACATGCACCAGCGCCTGCTTCTACTTGCCGGAAGAAGATAACGACTTTTTTAAGCAGTAAATTGTTTCCACTCGGTGCCCAGTGTTTTCGTTCATTGTTTACGCCCCAACACGTGCACCTCCTGCAAAGGTACGTTATTTTCGCTGTTGTGTTACATTAGCGACACCATTTTTCAGTACTACGATATTTCAGAAGAACGAATTAAAATCGGCGGCCCCACGAAGTTCGTTGTAACGTGATTCTACTGTATATATATATTCATGCGTGACAATCGCTTACCCGGTTTTTTTTCGAGGCGGCCGGGTCAAGTGACAACCACGTTTTTATATTTACACAAGTATACTATAGTAGCACGCAATACCATGGCTGCTGTACGACAGTCAAGTACGTAACTTTGTTGGAGCGAGCACAGGTGCCTTTGTAGACAATATATATTGTTGTGATTTTCGGGCGCACTTTCTCTGAGCACAACACACGCCTTGGTCTCGTGCTGGATTGCCTAAGCAAAGCACGCTTGGTGCTCAACTCAAAGAAATGTCATTTTGGAGAGCGCCAAACACTCGTCCTTGGACACTTAGTGGACAAAGAAGGCATATGACCGGATCCCGCGAAGACGGCCGCAGTGGAGGCATTCAAGCAACCTCACTCGGTAAAAGAACTGCGCAGCTTTTTGGGTCTTTGCTCATACTTCCATCGATTCATTCCTAGCTTTGCCAATATCGCGCACCCACTCACGTGCAGCTTCGAAAGGCATGCGGGTTTGACTGGACCCCGGAATGTGCGTCCACTTTTTCTGAGTTGAAGTTCCGTTTTGACGTCCCATCCCATTCTTTGACACTTCGATCCTCTGACTCCCACAGAACTCCACACAGATGCTAGCGGTGTGGTGTAGGCGCCGCCTTGGTTCAGCGCTTAGATACCAAAGAACACGTCATAGCGTATGCAAGTCGCTCACTCAGCAAGTCCGAGCGTAACTACGCCGTCACAGAGCAAGAATGCCTCGCAGTAGTCTTCGCAGTGCAGCGCTTCCGGTCCTACCTGTACGGACGCCCCTTTACCATCGTCACAGACCATCATTCTCTCTGCTGGTTGGTCAATCTGCGTGACCCGTCCGGTCGCCTTGTGCGTTGGGCACTCCGTCTGCAAGAATACGACTTTACGGTTTCCTTTAAAAGTGGTCGTCGTCACGCTGATGCAGATTGTCTTTCACGACTACCGCTTCCATCGACGGACTGTGACGCGGACAACTTCGACACCTACATCGCACCGTTAAACCTACCATTTCCTGATACCAATGCCTTTAAGACTGAGCAGCAAAGGGACAGCACCATACAGCAGCTCCTCGCTACCGAACCACAATCATCGGCGACTCGCTTCTGCATCCGCGACGGGCTAGTGTACAAAAAGAACTATACTACGACCGGCTCACGATATCTTCTTGTGGTTCCGAAGAGTCTCCGCGTTTCCGTCTTGCAGGCTATGCATGATGATCCAACGTCCGGTCATTTAGGCACAGCAAAACTCTTTGCCGGCTTCAAGAAAGATTTTACTGGCCAAAAATGCGCCAGACGACGGAACACTACGTCTCTAGTTGCAACAAGTGTCAACGCCACAAGCGCCCTACAAGTGCTCCTCCAGGGCGTCTACATCCTGTGCTGCCCCTAGAACTCCATTCGAGCGATTTGGGATCGACCTTCTTGGGCCCTTTCCGCAGTCATCTGATGGAAATCGGTGGATAGTCATATGCACTGATCATTAACAAGGTACTGTGAGACAGCTGCCATACCATCGGCAGCTGCAGCCGATGTGTGTTTATTCATGCTCCGTTTTGTGGTTCTACGACACGGACCTCCTAAAATTGTTATCAGTGATTGTGGGCGACAATTCACTGCAGACGTGGTGGAAGAGATGCTGCGTGTACGCGCTTCAACGTTTCGGCACTCTACACCATATCATCCCCAAACAAACGGTCTAACGGAACGAACTAACAGGACTCTCATGAACATGCTATCTATGTATGTCGCATCAGACCACAAGAACTGGGACAGCGTTCTACCTTTCATCACTTATGCATTTAACACCGCACAGCATGAAACTACCGGCTACAGTCCGTTCTTTCTTCTCTATGCTCGGCCGCCTCGTCATACCCTCGATACCGTCTTCCCGTTTTTGGACTACCATGATCCCTGTATATCTGAGATCATCTGCCGTGCAGAAGAAGCCCGACGTTTGCTTATTTGTGCACTCTTGCTTCGCAAGATCGCTCGAAGGCACGTTTTGACCGTCGATGCCGACACGTGACGTATAATCGCGGTGACCTAGTGTTGCTGTGGACGCCAACTAGAAAATGCGGGTTGTGCGAAAAACTGCACTATGCGGGACCTTATGTTGTTATAGACCGTCTAAGCGATTTAACTTGCCGCGTAGCACGTCTCCATTCAAATGGCCGATGGTCTGCAAAGACTGAACTTGCCCATGTAGCGCGTTTGAAGTGCTTTGTTCCTCGAGAGACTGTTTGACTCGCCCGGTGGGCTTCGTCTGCGCAGAGGGAAATGTTACTGCATACATTATTTGGGTATGAGCATCTGTGTGGTGGGGAACAGGGAGGTTAGAGTAGAAGAGGACGTTCGGCTAGTGAGAGCTCCGGTATACGCGTCTGTTCAACACCTTCGCGTCTACCGGTACGTCGCAGCTCAATAAAACCTTTCGTAGATGTAACAATATAATAGAAAAAATAAACAGTAATAGATGACAGAACCACATGACGGAGACTGCCAGAAGACAATCACGTTGGTGTGCAACGAAGGTTCGCCAGTGCCTGTACAGCGGCTAACATCAAAGGACCAAAACGAAAGGTTTTATTTTCTGCACAGACGAAGTAGACAGGGAAGCCTAAAATTGGGCTCACAAGCTGGAGGCATAACAAAACAATAATATAAAATGAGAAGCAAACAGAGACTAGTATAAGGAAAGCGTTTACCCCCCCCCCCCCCTTTTTTTTCTTGTTTACCATATAGCTGTCAAAAGTAACCCACCTTAACTTTGTCCCTGTGAGTGACTCGCAATGTGTGCGTTGGCTGCCACATATGTTTGTTTGAAATGAAATCTTGTCATCGCCCACCAGCCGCTTTTTTGCACTTTGTCTCCGCATGTTTTGCTGAGGTAAGCTTGAGTCTGTGCCCTGTACAGCTAATGACCACCAGACAACCCAACTCTCTGAATAAAAGTGATACACATGCTTTTCACAGCAACCGACATCAGTACCACATGGTATTGCGGGGCAACGCACGCCACCGCAACGCGACAGCGTTGGAAACAACTGGAACTGATGACAAAGGTGCTGCGGGCTGAAAGGTGGTAACTGAAAAAAAAAACGAGAGATAAGAGAAAACGGGAAGGTGGTGTCAGGGCGCTGGATTTAAACGATGTTTGCAACCAGCCGCCGTTTGCAGCTAGCAGGGATGAGCCCTGAATTGATAATAAATAAAATAACTTCTCACATTTTGTCCAGATCATTCACTGTTGAATTCGTTACATGATCATGAAAACAGCGTAACGGGAAGAGAGAGAAATACTGAAAAGTGCAGGAATGCAAGCAGTTGTGTTCGTGTGTTTCTCAGCCTTTTCATCACTCTTTCCGTCTGACCGTTTTCATATTAATTAATCGTAACGTAACTGCTCCGGTACTTGTTTAGTTAATCCGGTACTTGTTTACCTTGTCAGTGCCTCACGCTGTGCTTCTTTACCGCACCGCCGGCGAGCTTCTCACACGACAACACATGGAGAAAGTCTTGCTCAGTCACTGGCTGCGCACCTATGATGCAGTCGCTGAAATCGTGTTAGGCTGCCGATGTAGGCACAGTCACGACGATGGGCTACGCCTACCTCTCGTGAGTGACTGGGAAGGATAGCGAGGCGGGTGAGAAACTGAAACAGGCTGAAATAATTGTTCTGTCTCTTTTAACTTCCTTATTAATGCACTGATTCGCAAAATTATTGCGGCAACATGTTCACATCGTACGAAAGCACAGTTATCTGTTCATAAAAATCTTGGACCGTATGGCTATTTACTGGCAGTTTAAGCAAAAACAAAAGGCTTTTCCCATTTTTTTGTATGCTTAACACAGTCTCCACTGCTGTAGAGCTCGACAATGAAATGAAATGTGAACTTATGTGCCACCCACCATGGTAGCTTAGCTCCTTAGGTGTTGCACTGTGGAACTTGAGGAGGCCAGCCTGATTCTTGGCCTTGGCGGCCACATTTTGAGGGGTTGAAATGCAAAAACGTCTGCTTATATTTAGGTGCACATGAAAGAATCCCCACGGCGGTGTGCCTCATAATGATGCCATTGTGCTGCAATCCAGTCTCCCTGTGCCCATTCAAGTGCAGCTTGCGCCAACTGTGCCAAAGCTTACTATTGCACCTGCTGAAACTGCAGTGGAGATTTTCTGGCCCAAAATATTTTTGTTCTTGCACCCAACACACAACTTGTTTCCACATTGCTGGGAAAGCCACTCCCCATCTCAGTCTTGCCAACAATGTGCTTTTGCACATTATGATTGGCCAATAACTAAAGCATGTGCATATGATCTTCGTTGCTGATAGTTTGGCATATTGTCTGTAGTATGGTAGCTCATTGCTCTTAATGAGGAACTGGTGAAAATACACAGACACTCGATTATTTATTTTTTTTGCCCAAGTCACTATGCATAGCATAATGCAGCGCATGCCGGCCATGCAGCTTTCGTTTTAGGTGCTGCACGCTGTAAGTGGTGTCTTCACGCAAATGAAGATTCGAACTTGCAAAGGTTTGCTTGATATTTTGCAAGAAAATGTTCCATGTCAGTCGCGCTGTGCAAAGTTCTTCAGTCTGTCGATCGTGACTCTAAGCCTAAATGCCTGCGTAGCATGCGCCTGGCATGAAATGGTGCTGCTCGTGTGCCTCGAAGTGCCCGTCACATGTTTTGATTGCAAAACTGACACAGTGCGATGGCAAACCAGCGCGCATAGAAACTGCACCATGCGGACACTGACGTGCCATGAGCCACAAATAAAGCTTTGCCTTGAGCTAGTTGGTCATGCATACTTATGCATGCATCTAGGTGCGAAGCAGACGAGGACAAAGAACACTGTAGGCAGAATGGGCACCACAAATAATGCTTGACTGGGCTCACGTGTCCATTATAAAATGCTGTTTGAACAGCCAATATCGTCATCAATAGCCAAAACAGGCCAGACAAGTCGCTCCCAGCCTGAAAAACTTCTCAACTCATTCCCACCCCCTTATTGCAAATCACGCTTGCGTGTGTGCTCAGCGCAGCCACTGTGTGTGTCTTTGCAAATTGCACAATGACTAAAGCCGTTGAAAAATATAAAGTAGCGCCAACTGCGACCTCTGCCTCCTCTCCTGAAGCAGCTGCAGCAGCGCCTCTGGAGTGTCCACCAGGAAACTACGGATATTTCCCACTGTAATTAAAACAGCTTCTTTCTGCTGTTGTACCTGTTTTTGCCACCACAGATGCAGCAGGTCAGCATACCAAAGCATGCAGAACGATCGCACAAACAGACTCAAGTGCAGTCGACCACATACCGTGCACCAATCAAGTAAAAACCCAGAAGCAGACGTACAATATGGCGCTTGCATGACCTCCTAAAAAGCTAGTAGTATTTTGGCCTGGCTTCAATCCTAATTATTTCAGAATTTTGGCTCGTGTGATACTGCCATCATTAGACAAAAGAACAACATCCAATGTCGGAATCCCAAAGACTCTGAAGCCTAAACAAAGACAGCAAAGACTGTTTGACGCAATTCCATTAGCTCAACACTTGCACCGCACAGTTTGCATGTGCAATTCAGTCTAATTGCATCGTAAATAATGTTCATGTCCATAGAGCATACCAGTTGTCACCCTGCACGCGATTCACCTTGAAGGACTCTGAAAAGGCTGAGAGGTTCAAGGATGAAGAACGTGCTGGTTCAGCGTTCAGCACCTCAGTACGTCGCCAACATTTATTCGCATTTACAAGAGAACTTTATTGGTTGCCACGAAATTACACTTGCTGAAGACCTTCTTTACCCTCAGCATCTCAATTTATGTATGGCAGGCACAAGGTGTAATAAAGCTAGGACCTGAAAGTGTTCGAATAGGCACGCTCTAAAGAACAAGTGCGAATAAAAAGGTGGACTGCCTTAGAAGTTACCCGACAATTTTCTATACACAGCGGACTCCAGACAAGCCTTTTGGCTTTCGTACACGAAGATGTTTTTTTTTTAGAGAAATGAACCGTAAGCGCGGAGCGCATACTAGGGCCTTGTCCTAGCCCTTTCGGTCCTGGCTGTGTCAGTTGACACCATCACAGAACATTTCCCCTAGCACCTTGGAAATGAAACCAAAACTGCCCATTCTTGGGGGAATACTTCTTCATTCTAAAAAGACAGGGCGTGCAAACACAAGAAAGAAGTCAGGACACCACAAACATTGACTAACAACTGAATAGATGCCAACGGTGGAAAAGAAAGAAGGCACGAAAGCTCATCTGCGCATGCCCATGCAATAGGCGAACCAATCAATCCGGCACGCGTGGGGGCCTACGCGAAATATAGCTGTCAAGGCATTTCATTTCATCTTTATGCAAGTTAATTGACAGTTGGCTCACGCATGCACTACCACTATTCTCGATATGTCATGCCTCGATCATCAGACGCGTTTCTTCATTCCTATGTCGGTACAAAACTGCGCATTCATTGAATTTTGGCGTGCACTTACAATCTCGACAATGTAACGATAGATTAGAAGGTGAGCCTCCGGTTAGTGATTTTATGTTCTAATAATCTCTGGTTAATGCAGCGGCCCGTTTATCCTACGTAGAAGCGGGCGCAGCTGAAAGGAACCTTATACACCACACTGTACGGCAATCAGTGAATTTGTTTGTGTGTTTACGAAACAAATATCGGTTCGCTTCTTGTCTTTTACTCGCTCATTCTTCCTTTGCACAGCGGCACATATCTTACCTAGCTTATTAGCAGCCGTGAAAACAACATTAACGCCGTATCTACTTCCTACTTTCTTTAGCCTTTGAGATACGCAATGAATGTACGGTATACCTACGACACGTTTCTTCCTATCGCTTTCTGCAACCATGCTCGGACTTAACATAATGGATTTCTTTAAACGCTCAGCGACAGTGGCCACTGCATCACGGGGATAACCTACATTTCCTTGATTTCCTCGACCACACGTTCGGCCACAGCTGCAAGGTCTGTGACCGCTTGTGGTTCGACAACAACCAGACCACAATCGCTACTATAACAACGTGTGATGTCTTTATGTGACAGTAGAGGAATTGTACGGAGCATTCACGGTTACTCGATTATCTCCGAGCCAACTCCTCAATCCCTCAATCATCACTCACTTCTTGGATCTGGCGTGATTTTTTTGTGTATTGATTTTGTTTAGAGCAGTGCATGCTGGGCAGCGGACGAATGGACTCTGTTTCTGCTGTTAAGATTGATAACAGAGTAGTATAATCTATTCGACAAAGCAAAATTATTTAATCTGGCCTTTGCCACATAAATTGTGGGAGCCACGCCCATCGCCAGGCCACTATCCTAGCGCCATGTGCTGCGCAGTGGCGGTGCGCGTGCACCACTCGCAGGCTTCAAAAGCGGCAGCCGTGGCAGTGCCTGGACAGTCGAAGCGCAGTTGGCTCGGCAGTGTGTGGAAGAAGAGCGCCAACAAATCCGGCACCGGGAACCCTTTCATGACAGCCGCAAGGATGACTGGGTGAGGCGCTCTAGTGTCACCTCGAGGTCAGGGCGACTGCGGCGTTCCTCGGAGTCTGGAAGGGACGCCTACGACGGTGGAAGACGGCAACCGCTGCCGCGATAGTTCAGCAACGACAGCCACCATTCGCAATGTAGCCAGAATTGTTCTCAGGCTGACTATGACGCACCTGTACGAGGCAAGCCAGGAGACACTGCAAAGCAACTGCCGGCTCATTGCATCCGACGACCAGATTTTGATGCGAAGGTATCGTCGGCACTGCCGTCGACGGACATGGCCGCTGAGTCCTACCTGAAGCACAATACCCTTGAACGCATGCGACGAACCCTTTCTTCACAGGGGGGAAATATGTGGGAGAGCCATGCCATTCACCAGGCCGCTATCCTAGCACCACGTGCTGCGCGCAGTGGCAATGCGTGTGCGCCACTCGCACGTTTCAAAAACGGCAGCCGTGGCAGTGCCCGGACAGTCGGCGACGGACTGCTGTGCGCGCGCGAAGGGGTGTGCCCTGCCGGGGCAAAGGCTAGAGGCCAGTACTTGCGGCTGTGACCAGTTGTATTGTGCAGCATGTTTTCCGTATTCTGAGTTAATGTTAATAAACATTTATTTTGGAATTTAAACCAGTGGAGCATCAATTCCATGGCAGCAAGATGGCGCGAACCCCTAAAAGTCAAAGGAAAAAATCTGTGCAAATGAATGTAAATGAAGGCCCATAACATAGTGCTCAAGTAATGAGCAGCACTCCAAAACATTCTTGCAATACTTAAGCACTGTCTTAGTTTCATTTTATTTCGAATTGAACATTAAGCA